>NC_085037.1:4993084-5211858 GCF_963692335.1 Osmerus eperlanus
GCAAGATAAAATCATCTTCAAAGATTAGGTAGCTCAAAGTCAAACAAAGTGGCTCGCTAGCTAGCTAGTCCTAGCTAACGTTGGCAACCTAGCCATAACGTTAGCCAGCTAGCTCTGCCCTGTCCGTCCTTGCTCGGGCGACATTCGTTTCCTTACCACAACACGAGCTTCAATGTCTACACCAAGACATTAACAACACGGTATCCTCTGCTAATTTCAACGTACATACTTTTCACTTCAACAACTCACTGAAAGAAAATAATAATGTTAGCTATTTAGCCGGCTAGCTAACTTCAAGCCCACCCATAACCTCCTCTCTCACTTTATTTTTTGACCTTTGGTTACCCGACACCGATGTTGACGTCATTGTCATGGAAACAAAGCCCCTCCTACTGTGTATTTGTCTGCTCTTCATATACCCTTGTCTCCTTGCGCACTGACCAGCAAAAACGAATTCTAGCGAATAATTTTTGTTTGCTTACTAGCCTATCCACTAACTCCGCAATATTTAACATAGATTATTTAGTGTGATTGACAATACAAAGATGGATGAGTTCAAATAAGTGATGGCGCGACATTACATGTAGGGACAGATAAATGTTTTAGTGTTGTACTCAATGTTGCCTCTGCTCCACTAGGCTGTATAAATAACCATTTAAATAGCATAAGTAAAGCCTATAAAAGTGTCATATTATTTAATTATGTAATTTAATTATGAAGTATGGATGAATTACTGCATTTCCACATTAGATCCGAATCAATTGGCAAGTCCACTGGCAAGCTTCAGAAGAACACTGAGCATAGAGTGAGCAATTCAATACCATTCAGAAATATTGTTGTTATTATGATTTCTACATGAATGAAATCATGACATTTTTACTGTATTACCAGAAGAGTTCTATAGAGGGCATTGTTACCCTCAATATCACCAATGGTTACTGCTTCCCACTCCTCTCTGAGATCACTTCATTATATAATAATGAAACAACTACAAGCTGTTGACCTTGGCAAAGGCCTTTCATTGTATCAAGCTTCCCCCAGGTTCCAGACAATTGGAATGAATGCCTCTCCTTTATGAAGCATGTAGATCAAATAATATGTCACCCAGAAATACAATTGAGATTATTGTTAAATCAGTTTTTGATTACCATGAACATATTGGAAAAAGAGTAGAATGTCATAAACGACAACCTGACGTCCACCCAATACAATTGGCCAATTTCACTAGAGGACAGATTCTGCATTATTGAAGAGGAAACTATGAGGCTGGTGGATTTTGGTTTCCTAGCTGTTTCCGATCACATAATACATTTGCTTTCACAGTGTAATGGAATCTGCCTGTCTATAAAAACACAATTTCCATGACAAAGCAAGCAATTTGGTAATATTGGTCATACTGTATGTCTTATTACCAGCATGATGACATGGTGACAGGGGACTGTAATGATCAGAGAAATATTCAATGCTGCATCATTCGGATAAAGTAAACCAACATTTTAGACAGACAGGTGTGTATTGATTCCTGAATATGTATTCAACAAGTAACTCTTCTGGATGCAGGTCTCCCGTGAAATAATTTTGGGATGTTTGGGCCATACCGCCCTAGGTCAGTTCTTTTCACACTTTTTAGAGGTAAGATACTCCACAACTCTTTGACTGTTTCTCTGAATCCGCTTAGTATGAAACACCATCAGCTCAGTTACTTTCTGTTAAAGTAAAACCTCCAGAGAATAACTTACAAAATAGCACAACATAACTCACCACAGTATTTATAATTGTTTTGCTTTGGAATGGACATGTATGCACCATGAGGGTTTCTTGGTAAGCGCGATTTAATAATTTAGCTCGACACATCCCACATATAGCCTGTGAAAAGACCAATGAAGAAAGATCCATCTAAAATATAATGGAATGAGACAGAGAAATTGATTCCATTGTCATTTTGTGTGGTCCATAATTGCCCTCAGCCATTATGAGGGAGACTGATTTTCTGTGTGCAGTGGTGTGGAACAGTGTGTCCTTGCACAGATCTGTGCAAGTCTGAACAGGTGGACAGAGCCACATCAGGTGCAGCACCGCTGGGCAGATGGATTCTCATGTGCTTTGAGCCAGATTTCTCTTTAGTTTTCCTTAAACCCACCAATGTGTCCAGGTGTTTGCTCTGAGGACTGCAGGTATGTCACATGTTGTTAACCTCCACCAGTCCAAAACTACTGTTTCTACATGTCTGGAACTCTTTATGATTGTAAGTAGATACAGTGGGAAATTCTTTAGCCAATAGTGCTCTGTATAATTAAATATTAATAAATCAGTAAATAGTTTAAGTAACTTGATCCAACTGCAAATGTTTGAAGGTAGAAAATAAACTTTGAAAACAATGGACCAAAGGTGAGAAATAACCCCCTCTGTCCCATCCTAGTATTCATAGTCAATGGCCTCGGAGGATTTATGTTTTGTGTTAAGTAAGGCTGAAGCTACTCATGTTATCTCACTCTATCAATAGCAAATACATTACCAATATCTAGTGGCTGCAAGCACACTATTAATTTACCACTCTGTCCCTACAGGGGCAGAGGGATTGTTGAAGGCAACGAGGTATATCCGCTTACCCCCCTCCCTGGGACACGGCGTCGCTGCTGGGGGATCAATGTCCATGGAGCAGAGGAGAACGGAGTCAGGCAGGCAGCCAGCCGGCTGGAGGAAGCCCTGGACTTCAGTTTGGAGTGCTGCATCTCGAGTGACGCTGTCACCTAAGAGGCCCCTGCAGACACAGCGGAGATGGAGAGGTACGTGCTGCACGATGCTGGAGCCATGTCCTTTCACACAGGGACGGACGATGGCCGTCACCCCTCAGAGGTTGAAGAGGACAAGGAGTAATGGATATTGTGGGTTCTCGTCTATGAGGTGGAAAGGGCTGAGACCTCTAATCACAGGTCACTGTTGAAAAGTCATTGAAATAGTCCATTTCAGAAGTTGCTCTTACTTGATATGGGTTTGACGGTCTGACCTTCAGCACAAACTCAGCGGGATTTGAAAAAAAAAGTGTTTGGATCCAGGTGCTGTACTTGTAATCATTGACATTGATTCAATATGCAACAGGCCACAAAAGTAAGAAAGATTATGGACAGAGTTACAAAACCTGCTAATAAAGACATTTGTCAGGTTGTTCATTACTAGCAGTCAAAAACACAAAAAAAATCTGTAGAGAACATTGAGAATTATCTTTACCCCTTAATGTTGTCTAATCCTTTGAATGCTAGGAATTGCTGCTAACAGCAAGTTTAGAGAAGCAAATGGGAGTCCGAAGCAAGCCTCTGGCAATGCTCTAGGTAGGATCAAAACAGACAAATCTGCAGTAAAAGTATGTCTTTTTCCAATAAATAATGATTTAATGGGGGGATGGACAAAAAAACTATAGTAACATACCCCCCTGCCACCCCTCAACCCTATCACCGACCCCCCTGAACCATTTGCAATCAAAACATCCCTGGTGAACTTAAATCTGGATATATGAAAGTAGAGTACAGATGAGAATGCTTTCATTACTGGTATTTTTGTTGTGTTCGATTTTCTTCAGTTTTGTGAGTCTGGTCTCCAAATATTCACTGCAATTTATTCTACTATTATTAGTAAATTTAAGCCCTCATTGTAACAGAGGTTAACTTTCCGGCCCAAGAAGATACACATCATTTTCTCCCTTTAACCTCTCCACCTTGATGAAGAAAGTGTTTTGTCCGTCTCTTCATAAACGGAGTGACTAAGTTCAGTTAAGTTCTGGATTTTAATAAGTATTATCAATCTGCAGATTGGGAGAGAAAACCAGACCCCTGACAATAAAATGACAACACGACACCGGGCTTAGGTCTCAATCATGTCTCTCTCAGCTCTGAAAGCCGGAGGACCATCTTTTATAGGGCACAAGCATGTAAACATACATTGTGACAGTCAGGCAGTAATGACGTTTCAACAGTCTCAGAGAAAGAGATTCACTGCTCCCAACACATGACATCTCTCAGACTAGAGAGTTCATAGTTGGAGCTCTCCTTGTAGTCATGACAAGGAACGTTTAGCCAGCACTTTCTCCTGACCCCGAACAGCTATTAACCCTGACACATAGACACAATATACTCTTATTAATAGCAAGCTTACATGAGAACGTACTAACTAGTATCCAATGACTAGTTCTATTGATTAGTGAATAATATAAGCACACAGGAAATCCCAATTTCTTCCACAACCTCCAAACAAACCCCCTTCTCTTATCATCCCTGTATTACAGTACAGTCTCTGCTTGGAGATTTTATCGTCAGTTTAACTCACGAAAGCAGTGCCTTGAAAAAGGTCACTGCATCAGCAATTTCTTATGCTTCCCGACTGTGGCCCTGCACAGGGGTTAAAGGTTAGTGATACAGGGGTGCCTACTTCTGTTCTGTGTGGGATAGGGAGTACA
The DNA here is from genome assembly GCF_963692335.1 of Osmerus eperlanus. Classification (NCBI taxonomy): domain Eukaryota; kingdom Metazoa; phylum Chordata; class Actinopteri; order Osmeriformes; family Osmeridae; genus Osmerus; species Osmerus eperlanus. The sequence goes on from NC_085037.1 coordinate 4,997,535, forward strand.
CACAGCACATTTGTGGGATCTGATGGAAGGTGGGATATGGACATTTTAGCATGTAATGCCAGTAGACATTACAATAGTCACATTTTATCTGGCGCAACAATTTATTGTGAGCGAAAATCTAAACTTACGAGTTAGTAATAACATTTATAAGCCTGACCTTCGGGAAAAAGCTTGGGAGCTTCAAAACTTGTCATATTAATTAACGATCAGTCATCTCTGGGAATGATGTTTCAAATAAAGGAGCGATGGCTGAGTCCCACAAATCTAGTTGCTCAAATGACCTCAACAAACTTCAAATGATACAACGTGAATAGAGGGAGGGTCATTTTTGGATGAGAACTATCATACTGTAGTAGACCATGTACTATCAGAGAGATTATACTTTTTAAATCACTTGAATGGCTAATCTTCTCATTTACCCTGCCATTTCATACGACTTTCTCCCCTCAGTGCAACCCCATCAACTGAATTCCAAGTGGTCACAGTGACACAGAAGTCACAAGCTCTAGTCTGCTGAAGAGGTTGACTGCTGCCCAAAATGCAAATGTTCTTGCAGGGCTTTGCTTGCTGCTCCTTTGTCTCCTCTGTTGCTTAGAGGGGATTAGAATTCCTTGTGTTAAATGACATTTGAAGTGATTAAAGGGGCTTGTTCAGTGGAGATGACAGCTCTAATGGAGAGCAGAAGCCGATCGTCCGGCGTTAATGGCCAACCAGTCCTTCTGACAGCTGCCGAAAGAGCACTGCAATGCTGTGATGAACTAACTATGCAGGCACAAAGTGCCAGGGTGGAGAGCTCTTGGAGCTCATTTAAATATCTACTGTGCTATTGTTGCAGAGAGATAGAAAGAGAGAGAGAGGTAGAGAGAGAGGTAGAGAGAGAGAGACATAGTAATTATGACACAAACAGGTACAGTGTGTTTCCTCAAAGGGGGTAGTTATTTCAGGATGCTGTATTGGGATCTTAAAAAAGGGTGATGCCTGCAGGTAATTGTTTACAAAATATTCTACCTTGCACTGCACTCATAATGATCAGTTAGATAATAGATCCATTTTTGCTGAGACCAAGGTCCTTCAGTCCACCATGAAGTAACAAGAAATAACAAGTTGTTTTTCAAAGTTTTTGCAGGTAATTGTGACGTTATTAGAAATGTGCATGCGCACCGCACCCAAAACTCGAGCTGTCGTTCACCTGGGAGACTGGGCACCACACTGGCATAAACTTTTAGATCATTATCAATCTCAGTCTTGTCGCTGTCACTCACAGGTCGGCAGAGGGATGGTCCCTCTGTAATTGCTTGCTGCCGTCCCTGTGCTGACACAAATGTTCCCAGAGCTATAAGACCCCACACAGCAAGAATCAGACACCGGCGCCTCCGGGTTGGGAGGCAGCCGGGGCTATCAACATTCCTTTTTTTTTTTTTTTTTTTCTGCTCCTTTTCTATTTCCTCTGTTCTTAATGAGGCCTTGTGGGAAAGTGCCTCTGTCAAAATGATGTCCTGGACTGCAGCATAAGAAACATGGATAAAAAGAAGTTATTCTGTGAAATGGTCAATGGGTTTACTTGTATGCACAAGCACTACGCTGAACACTGGGTATGCTGAGTTACATTGCACTACAACACATGTTTTGATTACTTTAACAAATGATTAACAAAGGAGTAAGAGAGAGTATTGCCTCCATGTCAAAGGGCTGGATGGAATAAGGTATTGGGTCTGCAAAAATGTATGACATTGTGGATTACGTTTTTGTGACATTAAGAAACAGAATGACAACATACCAAACACTTGCAAGAAAAATACATTAAAAAAACAATGTCACTCTCTCCCTCAGGATCTCCTGAAGCCCTTGTCTAATTCTCACCTTGATTGATACATTGTTAAACAATGTCACCATCGCACTTTCACACCTTCAACGTGAAATAGGCTTCTCTACCTGAAATAGACCTCTCAGTTTAGATGTTAATGTTTTCTCTTTTTCAGATGAAAAAGGAACATTTTTGTTGCCATCTGTCATTGCCTCCAGAAATGAAATGTGTTTATTCCTTCAGGAAACATGAAGCATAGGGAAGGAGAAGGAAGGGAGTGCAAGTTGGGGAGTAGCTTTGTGTGGGCTGTGCACCATGTGGGAAATTTCAGCCGAGGTGCCTTATCTAAGGGTGGTGGGGGGGGGGGATGATTCTAAGGGCCCTGGTCAGACAGAGGGCCTAGCAGGACCCCATACTTTCCTGTGTGAATCTTTGATTTTGGGGCCAGGAGTACAAATTAGCTAGGAGGCCCAGAAACCCCAGTGGCACGCCTGAATTTCAGCACGCCTATTTGACACTGCTCGAGGTGATCGTCCACATGTCCTCTTTATGGTTTTCATTGGCAAATCTCCTTCCCTTTTTGTCTTTCTAGGACACGCAAACCTATGAGCGATTCGAGATATCTCTTGTTCTCGGGTGGAGGGCCCCGTAGGCCCGTTCCGTATCTCCGTTGGGGAGAGCCGGGTAGAGCGCGTGCAGCGTAGCGTGTCCCCGGCTGGGGAAGAGCTGGACGGGCGGTGCTAATGACGTGGAGGGAGATGGATGTAGCCGCCAGCAGCACTTCTCTTTATCCCCTCAGATCAGCTGTCTGTTGCTGGCAGGTAGAGCCTGTCTCCCCACCCTCAGCCCAGTAGCATCTTTGATCTCACATCACAAGGCCTGGTTGCCCAGACAGAAAACAGCAAGTCGTTGTGTGGGCTATGGTATTCCCTTTAATACATGCCGATGCTGAATAATGATTTTTGGATTGAACCACTCTCATGACGCGGCAGGAGGATGAGAAAGAAGGAAGATGCTGTTGTGTTGTTTTTTGACCTGACAAAACTGATCCATAGTTCTCTGTTATGAAAAAAAACCTCTATTCTTGATTGCTGCCTCGACCTCGGCGCAATATTTTGAGGAAACCATGAGCTGTACTTGCACGTTATTAGGGATATAAGGATGTCAGAATATGAAATTATTCTTAACAACAACAAAAAAGACGCAATATACTAGCAGTAATGGACCATGTGCAATTCAAGTGCCAAAGTGCAAGTGGACCAAGTGCATGCCGAACGCGATGGATGCTGGAGCACCCATCCAAAGTGTCTACCATTTACAAGCACTTTTGCACTATTTGCACTGGCAAATATTTATTGTGGAACTACTGAAGTGTCATGTCACTATTTTGGTAGTCAACATCATCAGCATCATCTCAAACAAAGAAATATGAAATACGTGGGGAACTATGGCAAAACTATGATCAAACATAATGATCTGAGAAAAGGTCAAATTTGGTGACGTCCAATCAAAGACATTGAACACCTCGGAATTTTCCCTCACTGAACCAAATCATGTATGCCCTTTAAGTTTCAGGACCAGAGCTCAGTACAGGTATGTGTTTGTGTGTATGGCTGTGTTTGTACATGTACCTTTGAGTATAGGTGTGTCTGTGTGTGTGTGTGTGTGTGTGTGTGTGTGTGTGTGTGTGTGTGTGCAGAAGGAGAGCGGTCGACCTTGGGAGCACTCCTGCCGGGTGCCATTGATTTGTTTACCTGTGCTCGGCTGACAGATTCTCATTAGGTTTCTTTAACACAACACTTCCAGGGGTGGAGACCAGAGTCCGCGCTTCACAGCCAGGCCAGGATGACTGTTCAATGCATCTGATAGATTGACGCTGGCAATACAATTCTATTGAACGGCTGTTTAGCGGACATGTGCAGGCTTTTGTTTGGCGTCTCCAAAGTTCCTTCTGTAACTGAAGAATCGTTGTGTTTAGGTAAAAGCATCAAACAAAAAGCTTACAGTAAGAAGAACGAGAGGTAAAATACGGAAAGGTTAAATTTTTTTTGAAGAAAGAAAAGTGAGAGAGAAAGACGGCGAACTGTTGACTCCATTTTGATTTTTTGTTTTTACTCAGTATTCATTCAATGGAACCGTTATTTGTGTTATAGGCCCAAACTATGTATTTGAAGTAAATAACAGGCTTTTTGTGATATTGTTCTTTCAATTTCCTGATAAAAGATATGTACAGTATATGAACAGTAAAATTGTACATTTGACTGTGGCTATCATGGTCACTAGGAGGCAGTACAGTCACTCAAAAAATTGCAATTATCCACCACAATAGTAGACTACATGGGCAAAGTTTAGGATCTCGTAGAAAACGTACCAGTTAAAGAATGTGCCATGATTTCCCCAAATCCCAATCTCACCTTTTTATTTGTAATTGTATTTTATTTATTTACAAATACCGTCATATCTACTGATTGAGATTGAAAAAAGACTGAAATGCCAAAGGGTGAAAATTACTGGAAGATGCAAATGTGAAATACTGCATATTCAACTTGTAACAAAACCTTCAATTATCCCCCCAGACACACCAAAATATAATCACTCCTAAGGTGAGAAAACAACCATTCGATCTACAAGCAATGGAATTTAATTAAAGGAGGTTGAGAACAGAAGACACATTTTTATTCAGAACACTTTTTTTTCCTGTTGTGCCTCAAGTAAGACAGAGAATCCTCCAGGCATGTGACCATGTTAACTCTCACTAATCTAAACCTTGTCTTCATTCCCAGTGGCCAAAGACGTTTCAGGACCCTCTCTGCATCTGCACCAAGCTTGAGGCTCTTGTCTTTCAAGGTTTTAACTAATCCATACACAGACTGTGCCAGACAGGAATTTGTGTTAAAGCTGGCCTCATCACATCATGTTACTCCTTTCTTTTCCAGATGCTTTTGACTACAATCATATAACTATTCAGTGTTACAATCCATCACGTAAATGAATTCCTAACTTCATCAGTTTGACAGTTCTAATTGTATGAGAAGGAATATGACACCTCAGGGTGCAGGGTATCTTCAGTCAGAAAAATTATCAGTATATTTCTGGTGGACTTTCTGAATTTAAGAGCCCTTTGGAGCAGCTAGGTGCAGGTAAACACACTATCGATGGAACATCTAATGATGAAACCAATGATTTATCAAAATAATGGCTCACCGTTATTTTGTACAGTCCCTAATAGTTCCCTACAATGGCACATTTCTCATAGCTTTGTTTACACAAACGATGCCTGCTGTTTTGGTTGCACAACCATTATGAAAATCACAAGCTATGGCTCTTTTTAAGAACAATTGATTTATTAATGGAATAATTGTTGTTTAATTGAAATTCTTTGACTTAATAACCTAGTGAAATGTGATATATGGCTTAGCTTTGCATGTAAGGGAATATCTGAGGCGTTCTGAAGATGACAGATGGCAAGCATATCTATAAATACGTCCACAAAGGTCTGAAAAGAGATTACTGTATTTTACTGCATTTGAGCCTGTTTTAATGGGGCATGAAAGAGATTAAATGGTGAGCTGTTTTATAACATTTTTTCTTACAGCAAAACATTAGTAAACAGGTGTCTGTACAGAATTGGGTATGTGTAACACTTGTAAAATTACAATAATATTAGGAATAGACCTACATAATAAACAGATATGAATCGGCTAATAAAATAGATCCACTAAATTCATTCCAAGCAGATGATTGGCTAAAGACAGAGCAGGTGTATTATTTGCAAATCTTGAACCGTTAAACCAGAAAAGTAGAATTTTGAACTTTATCAGATCCTGCGTTGTCAAATGTGAGTTTATGAAGCATCCTGTTGCCTTTTCCTTTTTCTCTGCATAACCCATCATTTCTTGCCTCAAGCAGTTATTTCCGACCACATTTCGAATTTTTAAAGGGACTAAACAGAGGCTCTCTCCAAAGCATTGAGCATACATATAAAACATTAATAAATATACATGAACCCAGCATTCTTGCATCTGGTCTCTCAGCAGCATCTTTTCCAAGTTATTGAGATGGAGACAAACCTTTGGTAAAACAGAGTTATGTAACTACACTGATAAGCCCACAGATACCACCCACCTAAGGCGCTACCCTTCCATCCTCCACAAATATCGACAGCAGCATCGTGTTGCCCACATCCTCCCACTAAAATAATGATTTTGTTTGAGGTTAGTGCCTGTTTCCAATACTTAACTAGCTTAAATTGTGTACCTTATCCACTCTTAAAAAACTTCTAGGCTGATTTGTGGTTCAAACCAGTGGTCTACTTATCACAATATTATATAGGAGCTGCAGTGAAAAAACAAAATCTGTCATGGATGTTCTGTAAAGCAAGGTGAAGAGACCATATAACATACATCTGTGTTCGATATGACCCAAAGCACATTTAAAAGACACCCAGGTGTTTTAAAAATCAAGGCATGACCTTTATAGGATTTCCTTAGAGCTTTCATCAGAGCTATTGACTGGTTGTCTTACAAGTGAAAGGAACCCTGAGTGTTCTTTCATTTAAAAAGTCTAGAGCGCGAAAACCCCCCCCCCCATTCCCCCCCCATCTCTAGGTATGAAAAGCAAACCAGTCTTCAGCATTATGCCTGAGGATTCCATGAGCTCATGATCTAGACTACATCCATTCTGGCATTTGCATTGGCTACTCTTCACAGATATGTGTTAGCCTTCAATCTTAGATGAGTGTGTATAAATCAGAGGATAAATATATGGAGAATGAGATGGGTTGAACTGAACACGGAAAAACCCTTCACATGTTGACAAAGAGAAGAGGAGTTGCCCATACACATCAAGTACAGCTGTCCCCTTAGGGTGCACACATCAAACTGTGGTCGACCATTTGGGATGATAGCTCATGTTATTTTGACATAGAGTAAAGAAAACTGCTAAGTAGAGGACTTAAGTTGCTGTCAGAAGTAAACTCAAATTACATACAAATCCCTCAGGTGGACCTTTGGCTTTCTTGACTAAACCTTTTGAAACCAGAATTCAATGTTATGTAGCCTATCGGAACTTTGTAAATCGCCATTCATCACTTCGAGGTCAGCACTGCAAAATGTCAGTTCAGCACACTAGAAATCCCATTATTTATGTTGTAATTTAAAAAAAGAAAATCCAGCGTTGGGTGGTCTACAATCAAATGTAGCCTAACTACTAACCCGTGGCCTAATGTTTGGTACCGTAGCCTATTTTTGACTATTTTAAATGTATTTGAAATGATTCGAATATATGTTACAAATATTTGCGTTTGTATAGCGTTGTTGAAAATAAGTAAATAGTTGATTTGACAGGAACCGAAATCTAGCACGGAATCAGTACCTTGGACAGTTCCAGCTGTTCTTGCAGGCTTTCGTTTTACGCCCGCCCCTTCCGATGATTGACGCTTTACATTGCATGAATTTTGTGAGTACCGTGAACGGCGACCAATAGGACCTAGAATAAGCTTCGTTGCCAGTGGATACAACAGTGGGAGCTTCAAAGAGGTTGTTTACAGAGAGGAGAGAGATTCAGGTTGGCTTGGCTGTGATGAATACTAGGGTTTTTACGGCAAACACAACTCCGATGGGATAACGGAATTCCTGCGCGCACACAATTTGTGGTGGCTGTTGCAACGTAAAAAGTAGCTGCAATGCAATTATAGCGACCACGAAAGACATTGGCTCATCAATTTTATTTTTGTAACAGTATATCGGTGCAATTGATGGTGTAGTGCTTGGGATATAGCGAGTTTTTTTTCCAATTGTACCATTAGTCCACTACATAGTACGTTGATTTGGAACAGACGCACCACTCGAAATGGATAGCGAAAAGTATTTGCCGGAGCTGATGGCTGAGAAAGACACACTCGACCCATCATTTCAGCATTCTTTACGGCTACTGGACCATGGTAAGCATCAAAAGAGGATATTTGGGTATTTTCGGTTAAAGCTATGCTATAATTTGAAACGGTAATATCTATCAAAAGCCTACCTGGTGATTTGGCCGTTTGAAATGAGCTATCCTCATTAGGCTATATCACAAATTTAAGTTTGTAATGACGAACTGTCCGAGTCCCAACTCCAACATCGTTTCTCGACCACTTATATTTCTTGCATACTAACCCTATCTGAATTTTAGACATTTGTCTAATTTGATTATAAATTAGCCTCAGGTTATCACTTGTCTAGCATTATTCATTCATGCGGAATGAAATGGTCAAATTGTTGAACACGAGCATTTTTTCAAAGTTGGCCAACATCACGAAAAGGTTTCATATTTCACTTCACCTTGGCTGTGAATATGTCAAGTCCTGATTAAACTCAGAAATATACATTGCATTCTCTGAACAAATAAGGTGTAATGAAGCAGTCATTTAGGAATGCACACAGACGTGTAGAAAATGATGTTAACATTGAAAGAAACACATTCGTCATTCGTAGGTGGATTTGTTTTCCACTTTGGAGAACTTGACTTGATCCAAAAGCTATTTGAAAGCAGGATAGAACAGCGCGTGTTCCTCAGTGATTTGAAGATAGCTTTAATTAATCCATTGCAAAGACTGCTGCGCTGTGTGCACGGTTGCTTTGAAGATGTCTGAATAAAAAAAAATACTTCCAGACGCACCCCCACGGATCCCCTCTTGTGGGAAATGCACTAGAATAGCATCCAAGCACATCCTTCGAGTAGCACTCGTAAATGAGCTGCATGTCTGGAGTTGACGTCTCAGTGCCTTAAAAATCCTTCTTTTCCGATTGACTTTACAAAGTTCACCAAAGAAACGCAATCATCGATAGCTTTGCAAATGTAAATAAACAAAATAAGACTTTAATAATAATATAAGGTTTTAATAAAGAACAGAAATGTAAGGTAATGTTCTGCCATGGCCTGAAGAAATGAACATTCTGCCAGAAAGGATTGCTCGCCAACCATTCATTCAGTAGGATGAGGCATTACTTTCTAAACTCACTTTCCTCTTTTGTCATTGGACTCAGGGTCGCAATTTGCAGGGAAGTATCAAGATGGAGATATCTGTGGTTGGTAACAGATTTGTGTGAAGCATGAAAGTACTGAGTTAGGGCGAGACAGGGACAGAATAGTTGTTATGAATGTGTTTCTGTCAGCTCTCTCACTTAAGGTAAAATCACTTTAGTCAGGGAGAGATAAGCCCATCTTTTACTCAGCACTTTTGCTTATCAGCCAGTTTCAGTTTTAAAAATTGGGATAGATTTTTCTCTGAGCACAAATTTCTTCAGCAAAATGATAGAACTGGAATTTCAAGGAAATGCACATTTGGAAAGTTATAATTTATTTCACAGCGTTCAAAGGAATGAAAAAGAGCGGTGTGCTCCATACCTACTGTCAAGTCTTGGACTTCTGCACAGTTAAGGTAGCATCGAATTTAAGTAGCCTAATTAAAGAGTCTTTAAATCATGCAAATATAAGTACATTTGAAAAGGAAGTTCAGAAAAAGGCATGGGATTATAAGAAACAGTTTGTACTTGATATCAAGACTTTGTGACGTTACGGTTGAGGACAAATTTGTAGTTAGACACATGTGGCAGCAGTAATCCTTGACATTTTAGGAATCGAGCTACAAGCCATAAAGAACAGAATCTGACTAACAGTATGCCACAACTCATAAAGTGTAAACATTGTTATCTCCCTCTTTCACAGCAGATGGCACATGGTGCAGTTTAATATATAACCAGTTCTGGAATGTTGCTCATGAGCTCTGGAGTTGATTTTGCAATTGGCCTGGGATGCAAACAGAACCAACCATAACGAATATGCATAAAAGTACAAAATTACGTCTAGAGAGAGTTGGGGAGAAATGTGACATTGCACTCAACGATTTCTGGGCCAATCAGAGACTAGCTTGCTATTCTAAGGCCGGGCCCCTTGCAACTGTTTCCCCAGGGTCTGAATCTGCCCTTACCAAGGTCTTCCCACCATTACACCTCATAGCTAGCAGTCACTCTCCCTTTTGGGATAGACCGTGGATTGATATGGGAGGCTTTGGCTGGTTTCCATTCTGAAATAAACAGGAAGAAATTGAAGTTGCTTTGCAAATACATGGAACTATTCCTAAACCTTATTAACCTTCAAGTTCAGAGTCACTCTTCATACATAATGATCATTGTGGCATAGGCTAACAGCAATAAGTGGAATGTCACCACAAGTGTAAAACCTTGATAAGAGTGATTGATTATGTGTTAGTCACCGCAACTATTATGAATCAGGAATACAGAATGAAAACCATTGCTCTATGTTACACCCATGCAATTTGTGCGTATATGGAAGTGGAGAGCATTGTACAATCATAACCAATGGTAATAGGTGTGTTAACTAGATGGAACCCTCAATTAGCCTATAACTGAAATTTCACAGACTTTTCCGAGAGCGTATTACAGAAAGTCTACCCTTGAAAGTAACAGAGTAGCTAAGAGTAGCTAGCTAAACATGTGAAGGAACCATCCTAGGTTCAAAAGGACAGGACAAATTAGAGTCCATTTCTTAAACATGTACTGTGGTGAGCTAGAGCTGAACACCCCTGCCTGATTGTTTCACAGCCTGTGTCTCATGTCCATGGAATGACTTGGCCCTGACGCTGAACACGAACAGTCCCATTTTTCTGGCCCCACTTCTTGTTTAATCATTTTAGTTTTACTGCATGTGCTCGAGGTACATTTCAACAGCAGCTTTTATGAGCTCATTGGCAAAGCGAAGGACCCCAAGCCTCACGTGGCTCCACAGCTCCTGAACATGGAGGTAGAAGTTAGACCGCTCGTTTCAGACGTGGTGCCCCCGTCATGAGCGCATGCAGTGTGCGCCCTCATCGGCAGAGGAAAATAAAGTTTATGTGCTCGTATTTGAGGGCTTGGAAATGGACTCTGAGTCAGTGCAGACTCGAGTAGGACGGCTCCGCAGTGAACAGAAATAGCCCTTGGCTCCGGATCAAAGGTAGAGATACTGTTGTGTTGGGGAAACAGTGCTTGATAGCGATAATCATCCGACTCTGGCCAGTGAGCTGAGCTACACAGGGAGATAGTGACGCGACCCAGCCGCTGAACCCGTGAGAAGCCAGGCATTCACGGACCCCGAGGTTTGACCTACACGTGTGCTGTTGCGTTGAACTCGCAGGTGAACTGAGGGAAGGCCAGACGGAGAGCCCTAGAAAAAGCTCTCCGCATTCAGACAAGTAGTGCAGAGGTGTTGAGTGGTGCTGCGGCTCAGAGGTGTCTGCAGAGCGGTGTTTCACTCCTCTTCACTGGATCCCACAGGACGTCAGGGGTGAAATGTAGGCCATGAGTAACACAGACAGGCCCAGCCATAAAATCTAATGGCATCATCGTTTACAGGCGTGATGAGTTAACATGCCTGCATTGATTTCACTGTTAATGTGCGACGCACGCATGCTGGTTATTTGAAGAGTAATGAGTCGACGGGACTGTAATTTAACCATGATCTCACTCCCAAATCACTGCTGTGCCACATTCAGGTTTGCTCCCGTTAAAATGCTGCACCAAGGAGTAATTTCAGTTTAAGAGAAATCATTCATTCAAAGTAATAGTCCTTTTACCTTGTTAACAACACAGTACAACAGAAACCTTTGTACAGTACTTTTTGTTACTACAGTAATTCAGACTTGCGCCATTTTTAACAATCTTCTGGGTGTGGTTGTGCTGGTTGCGGTTATCTAAAGGACTATCAGTTTCTCTTTTTGTCTCTCTACATCTTCTTTTATTCCGTAGATTTCAGAGTGTTGTGGCTTTACTTCTCAACTACAGATCTCATCACTGGGCTTTGCGTCATGATGTGTGATTTCACTGCATGTGTCTCAGTAAAACTCATTGACTTGGAAAAGGTGCTTTGCATTTCAGTTTGAGCAGAATGGAGGACAGACTGAGACTGTTTTAGCTGGAGTTTCTCTTTCGAAAGCTGCTGATTGTGGAGTTTGCGAACCAGAGGTCTTAAGGGAAATACCGCTTTTTTTTTTTTTTTTAAAGCACCTATTTGAATTATATCATCATATTGAAAGGAAAATTAACTGAACCTCTGGCAGAAGGTTGTAGTCACACAAACCTGACCTGCCTGATAGCAGTCTAGCCCGAGGCGTGATTTAGCTTGGTGATAGTCATGGGTGGAAAAATTACCATGAAAACACATTGGTCTAAATATGCTAAGTTTTCTATTTCTATTTTAGATGTAATAAAGATGAACACCCCCCCCTAAGGGTCTACTTCTATCCTGTATTAGGACTGCTAGCTAAGAGCAGGGTTTCTGCCTTGCATTCAAACCCTCCTCCACCAGCCAAGGCTCTCTTAAATAATGCAAACGCCACTTGTTTAGAGAAGGCAGGAGTATTCAGAGAGCCCACACTCCGGATCTTGTGTAATGAGATCATTTAAACCAAGCGTGGAGCACGTCCTGCAGCTGATTCAGGAGTCCCAGACCTTTATCTGCAGGGTTTGTATGCTCAAAGACATGTGTTTGCCCACCGCCCTTTCCACCCCCAACCCCAATACTACACAAAGCATTATAAAGGTTAACTCTCTCTGCATTGATTAATCAACTACAGCATGGCCCGTGTCCCTCTGGCTTTTCTGCACTAATTATCCATCCATTAATCATCATTCCATCTCATAGTAATGCAATCTGTCAACACAGCACGAGACAGCACAAAGACAGCCAAGATTACAATGGATTAGTATGAAAGCATGAGAAAGCCCCACTCTGTGTCTTTCTGTTTACTGTACTTGAGGGTGGAGAGGGAGAGACGGACTAAGTAAGGGCTCACATCCCCTGGGATAGGTTTTTGTGAAGGATTGTGCCAAAGTCAGTTAAAAAAAGAAAAATGCAATCTGAGAAAAAAAGAGGAGCGGTGGAGAGAAATTGGAATTGAAAAAGAAAAAAAGAGAAAGATTTATTGGGAAAATAGCTTGGTGAATGTGATACCTACGAATAAATAGAAAAGTCAGGATGTTTTTAAAGGAAATATGATACAGAAACACAGGTTGGGGGACAGTTCGCCGTTGATTTCATACTAGGGCCTCTGCATTTCTGTGAATCACATTTTCAAAACTGAGTTTAGTTTAAGCTGAATATCTGAAAGGACATACAAAAGGGCAGTGTGTTCATTGAATTTGTCACTGACCTAGTCCTTCAAATGAAAAGCCAGATAACAGCCTTTTCACATTGATTTTCTTTTCATATTTGTCTTCAAATGTGCTGGCTTGAGATTCAATCCAAATGTCAAGACGTTCAAGAGTGTACATCTAGGTAATGGTAATAAAACCAGGTAATAAAACCTCCCAATTAACTGTTTTCTTACATATTATTAATTTTGGCTCAGCACACCATTTCAAAGTGTTCTTCATCGCTTCTCAGTTTTCTTCAAGTAGGCTAATTACTGCATAGTAATCAATTTTCAATTAGTGTTTTTTTTTTAACGTCCTGTAGTGTGCTTGACTTTGGAGTACCTTGGCTCAGAACACTTGTTTGAAGGGACATTTTCACTGCCCTTCCCCTCATCTTCCTCTGACAGTCTCAGTCTCACCTTGCCATCTTCTTATTTACGTTGTTTTGTGTGGTTGGCACCTCTATTGAGGGGATTGTGCTGGATTAGCTTCTCCGCCTTCCCAACTGATCCGATCCATTTTGTGTAATCCAACTCAATTTAATTATGTTTATCGTTCCACCTCGCTGGAGCGCGGACCGGCAGCGCACCTTTCCAGATAAGCACTGGGGCCTTGTGCCTCGTTGTAGGCAGACGATTCAACTCTGCCTGTTGCTCTATAAACAGATGGTATAAGTCACCTAGACGCTGGGTAAACACTCCCTCAAAATAATGCTTGGATAATGCAAAAGAGTGCTTTGAACTATGAATTGCCTTTGAGCATGCCTTCCCTTCTGATACTGTATCATGTTGGTCATAGAGATATGGAATGCCAATGTTGAATGTATAAACCTCTCAATATGTTCGTGGGATGAATTCTCAGCTTGTGTCACCTCTAGTGTACTGCAAGGGTCAGAGAGCTCATTTGGAACTGTGCACAACCAGTATACAATCTCCTTTATTACTTTGGTGGGTCTAATCCCCCAACATGCAATATCAAAGGCTCACAAATATAAATCTAAAAATAACAATGTAATCATGCCAATGACAAACTCTGCAACTGGGAGACACAATTCAAAGCTCCATTGTCGGAAAAAAACTTAAGTCTGATCAGGTTTAGGATAGAACTTTGCATAGCACTTTTGCAGCAAATAGCGCGAAAAGTATTAATGCGATTAGATGTGTTTCGAGCCTTTGGCTACTCCAACCAGATCTCTCTGTAGGAGCAAGAAGCGCCTCCTCCCTTTCACACTTAGCTCTCCTCCCTTTCACACTTAGCTCCGCTATGCATGTGTGCTCAATACCAGATGTGCTCCCTAAGTAATGTAGCAAAAACAAACAGTAGCATAACGTTTCATGTTTCATGTCTTTAAAGTTCTTAGTAATCACCACTGCTGCTATGAACCCCAGATCGAAAAGTAACTGAAGAAAGCCTTGCTCTCGGATAAACATATTTAGAAGCTGTATCAATAAGTTACACTCATACCCTTCTTCCTCAAAGTGCTTGGATCACCTCGTGAGAGAGAGAGAAAAAACTCATACCCCAGTCTTTAGGGGTGGTGGGCATGCATCTTTAATGACGAATGACAGCAGCAAGGATATCAGTAAATGAAAGTTAAGTGCATTTTCTAGGTTTTTAGAACAGGAGAACTTATCCTGTAATGTACTAGAGAGAGAGAGAGATGGATGCTGACTTACTCCTGGTACCAAGGGACCTCCTCTCAGTGTCCTGCTGTGCTGCGTGCTTCACTTTGTCTCCCGTCTCTATTTTAAGGGGCTGATGTTAAGCCTAATTGTATTCACATTTTGGAGGTCTTTCCCCCCCACTATTCTCTGCTAGGTAAAGAGCTGCTGGTGAGTTTAAGCCCAATTTAATGGTATGTATTTGAATTCTTCGGGTAAAGTAGTGCACCTGTCAACAGGGTATGATAATAGCATGCAATAAGAATCACAGACATTGAAAAAACGTTTCCAGCTTTACAGACTGTTCAGAGGGATTACATAATTACATTACATTTTTCCTTGTCACCAACATTGAGGTTAAAGGTAAATCTGTTTAATACAACATGCATGACATTTGAAGCAGTTTATTGTTGTCATTACTGGTTAAATGCTAATTTATTCTTGTAGACACATAAACCCTGGGTCAAGTATGGATTATTTTTCCTATAACGAGGACACTTAGCCATTTTCTCCTCGGTAATGAAACCTCCTTTCCATTGCTGCTGGCTGTGTTTGTTTGCTACAAAAACTGATAGCTCCTATTTGTGCTTTGACCCTGCCGTTGGGCTATGCTGCTTGTTAGAGTTTGACCTGGGATTGGACCAAAAGGGTTGTTAGAGACTGACCTGGGACTGGATCTGGATGCTTGTTAGGGCTGACAATGCACAACACATGCGCCCACTCTCTTTCTGTCTTGGAGATCTCCACACATGGAGAACACCATTACAAGCAATGTTTTGACTTTGTGGAGAGTCATAAGAAGCTGTTGTTTTGACCATCAACATTTCTTAACAGAGCCCCATGCAGCTGCCTCTGACAGCAGCCAGGGATGATCCATGCCCAGAGTGCAGCTCTGTATAATGGACAGTGAGAATGTGAGGTTATTATTAGGAAGAGGCAGAGTCATATCATATCCCAGCTCTAAGCACGTACATGTCACACATAATGTCTCCTTGAAGAAGATGACGATAATGATACCCAGCATGCAGTCCACACAAGCAGGATCTCCTGTGAGGATGTGTCACTGAGAAGCTGTGAGGGTGGAAGAATAGAAATCAAGCTTATAGATCGGTGGTTCAGATGTGTTCACACGTCTGGAGTTGAGGCCAGGGTTTTAATTGCTGTTGGACCGTGGTGTGGCTGGTGAAGACAGGCAGGGGTTGGTGGGGGAGAGGGCTGAGGTTTGCTTCCTCAGTGGTGTGTGTATTGACAACTCCTTCTTGTCCTGGAGGAGCTGATAAGAACGCAGGAGCCAGGGAGACACACAGAGGAGTGGATCATATTTCAGATCCAGGAATCGGAGCCGTTTCTGGGGCTTGTGGGCCATAGAGGGCCTGTCAGACGGCCGTTTCCAACTCCAGAGGAGAAACAGAGTAATGTCTGACTGAAATCTGACAGAGCCATGTAGCACCACTCAAATACCGCAGTTGGGGAAGAAAGAAAAACGGCAGATGGCTAACATGAGCAAGGACCTCAGGCTACAACCAACACAAAAGAAACAGTTGGATATATGCAAAAGCATCATTGCATGCGCTTTCTCATTATTGAAAACCAATGAGCCAAAATACATTGATTTACTGGTCAGTGACTCGTGTAAGCAAAACATTCCAAATTGTTAGTTGTTTTTTTTATGTCGTTCAGTCATGGTTTACTTCCTTCTCATGTTTTTAATGTTGCTTTTCAAACATGGCCATACGGTCCAAACATTTCCCTGTGAATCCACCCAATCCCCAGGACCGCATTTTGAGTCTTTCCTGTTGGCCTATAGCTGCTGTAGATTACTGTCAGTGTTTTCTCTCTGTAGGTGACAATTTGCGCTGGGACAGGAGAGACTTCAGTTGGAAGGATTGTATGTATCTCTGGGCTCATTTTCAGGAGTACATTACCCCCGCTGTGCCACTGAGGTTGCCCAGTGAGAGATAATTGCGACACCTGCTGAGAGGGAAGAGCCCACCGTGAGGGAGCCGTCTTCCGTTTGTCACGGACGAGCTGTCGAAACATGATGGTGAAGCGGGAGCGGCCTTCAAAGCTGCGAGTGTTTGAGAGTTGAGCAAAGACAACACCTGGGATGTCTGAAATGTTTCTGAAGATATTTCATTTACCAAAAAATGAGTTATTAGTTAGAAATATACACACACACACACACACACACACACACACACACACACACACACATACTGTCTTGCACTTGAACACTGAGACAAACAAACACTCTCCCGACTCATTTACACATGCACAGGCTGCAGCACTTTGAGCTTGAACTTTTGTGGAACATAAATCAGCATCACTTCCACCACAGCATTATTTAAATCCCGTCTTCAGAGACGCCTCGGCTGTGTTCCCTTTACACAACACAAATAACCCCCCTGGCGATTGGTAGTGTCTGCCTAATTATCATATTTATTTAAAGTATCATATGACCCATTTCGTTCCAGAATCGGCCTTCTTGTCATGATTGAGTGGGTCCATGTTTAAGGGTAGTCCCAGGAGACAGTGGGCATTAAACACTGCAATCTTTAATAGAAGGACTAATTGTTTGCCACAGTTACTTGACTATCATTATCATTAGTCACCGGCACAGATTGTTCTGTATATACATTTTCACTTTTTCACTGAATAATAGTTGACTTTACCATGATGGATTAACTACAGTTGTCTGCAATGGACGTCCTGGACAAAGCTGTGTTCTTGAAGGGATGTTTTCACTTAGGACAGAAGATCTTTCATAACACTGTGAAATACAATAGGCCAATCACTATCACTGGCCTCTGGACCAGTGATAGAGTTTATGAAGCCATAGTAGTCGAAGGGAAGGGTCATAGTGTGCCCTTTGTGAAATCCGACCAATGCGATGGTGCACATCTGACTGATGACTTTGCCAATAATACAGGGAGATGTCTCTCTAATGGTCAGTTCTGCACACCAGAGTAACCTTTCATGGTTAGATCTTTGACTAACCTCTCAAACTCCTCCTTTAAACGGCCTCTGCCCCATGGCGCTTAATGGAGGATTAATAACGGCCAGCCAGTCCATCTTTGATCGGAATTATTGAATGTGTTCCCTTGGATACCTATTCAGAGCTTGGCCATGTCTGGGGTATTGATTAGCTGCTTGCAAATTTATGGTTATGTTTCGTCAATTTGCACAAAGGCAAAAACATTGTTGTGTCTTCTCCCATCGGTCATTGACCTCCTGCAGTCTCGCTAGCTGCTGGGGCTCTATCCACTATCCTGGCCTCATGTGGGTCTGGATTCTCTGCTTTTGTATAAGTCAGAGCATATTCTCTTTTGAGTCATTTGTTCAATTGACTGTGACCTTTCCAATGCATTTAATTCATCAATCATTGGCCACTGGATATTCTTAGAGGCATTTATTTTAGTCAGATAAATTATTTGATTTTCCCCAAGCCCCATCCCTACAGTTCCAGCCCCAGCCCCAGTCCCAGCCCTACAGCTCCAGCCCCAGTCCCAGCCCTACAGTTCCAGCCCCAGTCCCAGCCCTACAGTTCCAGCCCCAGTCCCAGCCCTACAGCTCCAGCCCCAGTCCCAGCCCTACAGCTCCAGCCCCAGTCCCAGCCCTACAGTTCCAGCCCCAGTCCCAGCCCTACAGTTCCAGCCCCAGTCCCAGCTCTTCAGCTCCAGCCCCAGTTCTAGCCCTACAGTTCCAGCCCCATCCCCAGTGCCAGCCCTACAGCTCCAGCCCCAGTCCCAGCCCTTCAGCTCCAGCCCCAGTCCCAGCCATACAGCCCCAGCCCCTGTCCCATCCCCAGCCCTACAGCCTCAGTAGTCCCAACCCTATCATCCCAACCAGCATCTTTTAAAAAGCTTTTTTGGGCTTAGCCAAATAGCAGGAACTTGTGGACTGATGTTTCAACAGAGCCATTATTAATGAGATCTGCTTGCCCGTTTTTCTCTCCGAGCAGGCAGAGAGGACTGTCTGTGGGGACTTGATATAGGAGCTAAGGCCAAGAGAAAGAGGAGGAGGGGTGGATATTCTCAGCCACAGAGTGGGTGTCAAGATGGAGGAATACAGCTGTGTTTCTACTTACAAACCAGTAACTGCAAACCATTGTGTGTGTAATGTGTGCTGCCAGCCTGCATTAACAATTCGAATCAATGCATGTTATCACACCAATGAAAGAGACAGTGGAGGGACTTTTCTAAAAAGATTTCCAGTCCAGGAAAATATGTAAATTATTTATTTTGTTCACTGGTATTGTGGTTTGATGTGGGTATGACTTAAAATCGAATGAACCCATTTAGTTAAAGACATTGGGAGCATTTAGCACATTTAAGACTGCATCATTACAGGATACGATACATACAATATGGCTTCTAAGGCTTTGTCCTATTATCCCATGTGTTCTAAACCCTAACCCAACACCCCGGGGATCATACCACCCTTAGAAAAGAACAACCAAGAAAAGCTATTATTTTAAACAGAATTTCGCCGTTCCCAAGGTACCAATGCGTCATTTTTACTCTGCACACCTCCCGAAAGACCAGTGGAGAGTGTGACATCTTGTCGCAGGAGCTGCCATGCTAACGATGTGCAGAGAGAAAAGATGTGCTGAGTCGTTGTAGTTGTCTCCACAATGGCCTGATGGTCTTGTCTCCCTTCCAGCTGAGACTAAGGCCACGTCTCCCTCACGCTGTACTATATTTGAGCATGACTGAAGAGTGAGTGCGCAGAGAACCCAACCTCGGTCTCTGTCTCGCACTCTCCTCAGGTCCATGCCAAGACTCTGACTCTGATCCCAGAGTCAATTCACATAGTCCGATGAGTGCGAATATGGAGGAGTAGAGAGAGTGGAAGGGAAATGGTCTCACCCAGTGCTAAAGAGACTTGGTAACTTCGAGAGACTATAACTTATGTAAAGCCAGACTTTGTTGTGCGTTTCCTAGTCTGTTGTCATCTCTTCCTCTCTCTTATGTTTCCTGTTCACATTCCCCCTGCTGTCTTGTTGCTTGACTAAAGTAACACATGCAACCGGATGTCAACACAGCAAAATACGATTTGCATGTTCCAATGTGACACTTCAATTTTCACTCTTTCAGGTTGTGTACTTCTCTGTTAGAGACTGATCAAATTCCTGTCACAGAAACGGGATGCACACTCACACCCAAACATGCACATGTACACACACACACAATCACACACAAACATGCATCAATAACGCAACTTGAGGAAGACAAATCAGATTTTTTTTCTTTTTTCGCTTGTTTGTTTATGAACTTTACACACCCTATTTTAATTCCTGCCCAATCCAGTCAGGAAGGGGCGGCTGCTGCGCCCTGGTCTGCACACTGTGCCCTCGGAGATATTGTCATAAAAATGGCGCGTCCTGAGGAGATAGCCGGCGGCGTTGCTGAGTCGACAGCCTGCTGTGTCCTGGAGTAGTCCATTAGCTCTACCTGCTCCTTTTCTCCCCAGGTTCCCCACAGCACTAAATGAAGCCAGGCATATTTTCATCTTCCTGACAGCCTGGCTGAGCCCGTAACCATGGGAAATGGAGGGCTGCACCAGGCCTGTTCATCTGGTACACAGGGCCAGGAGGCTGAGGGGAGAGGAGAGAAGAGGGGGAGAGAAAAGAAGAACATAAGGAAAGAGAAGGAAAAAAATAGTAGAGGGGAAGAAAAGAGTGGAGGATGGCTCAGATGCCTACACACAAATCACCATAGCATTTATTCAGGGATTTTAGCGCTAGGTTAAAGGCTTGGGTCACAAGATGCAGAACAATTACATACAGTGGTGTGAATTTGCTTATTATAATACAATATTCTCTCACAATAATATGATTATGCTGCAGCAATTCAATTCAATTCAATATTTATTTGTCATTGTCATAGAAAAACAACGAAATTCTGTTTAGAGCATTCAAACACTGCATCGTTTTGACATAGAAAGTTCAATACAAAGGTGCAATATCCCTCCAATAAACTTCTCATAAATAACCCCTGTATAAACCTTAGCACAATCAAGACACGTGCTCTAAACAGTAACAATCTTCAGTCATTAGCAGTATTGTGAACTGGAGTAAGGACAAAGTATCCCTTTGAAGACCTTTTTTCTGGGGGAATCCACATGCTTCGTGGTGCTCTATGATCAGAGCTAGAAGATCAAGATGACATGTACAATATTGAACACAAAACCTGTAGTAGCCTATATTGTATGTAGCCTGGAAGCTAAGTGGCTCACACAAAATGAGTCATCAGCTGAAGGTACTTGTGTTCAGTCTTTTATAAAGTAATAGGGAGGGCTGTGAAATATCCAAGCACAGCGGCAAGCCATATACCCAGTCTGGCAGAGGGAGAATCTCTTGGTGAATGCCTTTTTACGTTTTGTAATATTGTCTGTATTTTTCCTGCTTGGTTATTGCTTAAAACAGCATAGTGTAATTTTGTCAGTTGCTGAATTGTCCAATATATTGTCACAGACACCCCCCCCCCAAAAAGTAAAAAGTTCAAAAGTAAAACGTTCATCATACAGCACTGTCTAGAGGTTACTCTGACTGCCACTTGACCCCATTCATTTGTCTGATTCAGTTACTGTTTCAATTTGGTCCTCCATGGAATTGTTTGAGGGAACAGCGAGGGTAGTGTGTCTGTGGCCACTGGGGCCCAGGTGCCGTGAGTCCAGTATGAGTTTGTGGTCGATAATGAGATTGGTAGAGCACCAGACCAACTCCATGAACTCCCTTTCATTTTCTTAATCTGTACTCATGGTCCGGTCCAGTTACACAAAGTCATTATTTTCCACCTGTTTTTTTCACCACTTGATCACATCACCTTCTTTGGGGTGGGATGGATGACAGGAAAAGAGATCAAGGCTACAAATAAAATACCCTCCTTTGTAACGCAAGATCTTCAATAAAAATGGAGAACAAATCTCCTTGTCAAGCTCTGTTTAAAATGATTAATTGCAAACTCCCCCTCACCTCCTAGCTGCTCTGCCTGTTGACCTCGAGCCATGAGGCTGGGGAAGGATAAGAGGCCTCTGGACAAGGCTTCCTTCTGCCTCTGGCTTTAGCCCTCCACAATAAGGCTCACAATGGCAGATTCTTTTTGTCGCTTTTTCTCATTTTCTCTCGTTGATCTTGTTGCCGGCCCAGTGCCCTGCCGTGGCCCTCCCCTGGATCCTCTTTCATAAAATCCCAGGTTTGATGTGCTTTCCGGGGGTCCAGTAAGTGCTTGGCAGTGCACACCGGGTGACTCAGCTAGCACAAAATCAGCAGACTGACGCTATCGCTCCTGCAGCAAGGAGCTTGAAGCAAATCTAAGCGCTCACAATTGATTTAATCACTCTGGACGGTAGGTTGAATACAGGAGGGCTCTGTTCATGTTCTCCCCTGCCTTTAAAAGCCCTCTGTGGCCGCCCAGAGCCTGATCAGACATGATCACCCTGTGGAGAGTTCAGCTCCCTGGGAACACCTCAGCTACACAAGGCTCTAGGCTCGCTAATGTGGTCGAATAGGGACGAAGATTTCACTGCCTAAAATAAGAGCGATGACAGAAAATGTGAGCGAGTGAGAAGTTTACATTTGTAAGGCTTGACTCTTACAAGTTACCATTTCCCAGGACTTATTTACTGCTTGTAAGCTCCAAAGCAGTGTGACATTTGAGCACAAAAACAGGCACAAACAGCTTGTGCAGTCCTCACCACAACCTCAAATACTCCATTCATGAGAGGTAAAGTAGTTCCACAGTGATGTGAGCACCACAGTCTTTCGTGTTTCAACAGCTGTGGCTGGAAGGTCCGCAATGTCATAACCTGTAAAACCGCATTGTAAACCTTGACAAAGAGGGCATTGCCCTGGTCAACTGACTGCAGATGACAATGAGAGAGGAAATATGTATGAAAACAATATGGGGCTTCTTCCCGGCAATTAGTGTTGACTGAATCGATGGCCAGCGGGATTGTCTGTTTCTGTGCATCGCTCTTGGCTTGAGACTAGATTGGTATTGGTAGACAGGTCATCTTTGCGAAAAATGATATCATATTTGATTAGAAAAGATCTTTTAGGGTCTCTACATTTGACTGGCTGTGGTAGAACCGAAGCCTCTCAGATTAAGCGGCTCAGCTGCATGTTCACCTCCATCTTTGGAGACGTTTCAATGACGATACAGTCAGAGACATTGTTAAAAGGGGAGGGGTTGCGGTGTCCGTTTACCCAGGAGAGAGCCCGTGTAATTCATCAGCCTGGCTGGCCGTTCCACACACTCAGGCCTTCGCTGTACGACCATTCTTCCTCCACACACCCCTCCCCCCACTTCCAACCCCCCCCCCGTCTTTGTATCACCTATCTTTTCAGAACACATGTGGTACTATATCCAAACATGGATGTGAATACGAATATACTATACACTCACTAAAACACTATTAACTCTAAACATACACATTTGTGTCAAGGTTCTTTTAAACAGTAAACTGGTGCAATCCACACACCATTGTTTTCAAAATGTTTGGTTCTAAAATGATTTTTCTATTCATGTTTACATTTTTATTTCACCTTATTTTACACAATACAAAATATTCTTCTGCATTGTACAAAATCAGAAAAGTTGACACAACAGCACCAGACTGATAAAAACCGATCCATAAAGTTTATCTTTCTTAATGTAACAAAGCCTGTTTCCTGAACATTGATGCAATCGCTTCGGTTTCCTGTCCGTGACACCCCCATGCTAACCGTGCTAAATTTAGCTACCCTGTCCCATCTCCAGTCCCTCTCCTCCTCACGTCAGTGTGGGAGGTGTATAGAAAAGTAAAAGTGAGTGGTGGCTCTCATTGCGCTCAAGCTGGAAACGAGAGCGGGAGAGTATCCATTTCTTGTCGGTTAAGGGATATCACTTACTGTAACTCGATAGGTTGTCATGGGACACTGCGTGGCATGTTGAAGGGCTTTTGCAATATGGCTCAAATCATATCCAAATCTGTTAGCAGATTGAACGCATGTGATAAAATGTGATCAAATACTACTGAACATATCTGATGCATGGATATTTAGAGGCCCGTGTTTGTAATGGAATGCTCTGTATGGCAGAGTTCAGTGACATCCATAAAAAAGGAACCACACTGTGTAAGCAAAGAAAATGAGGTGCTAATAGAGAATGAACATATCTGGTGTTCTGCTATCAAATTAAATTACTTGTCTTATTCCGTTGGCTCTGTTACTTACAGTAATGGCCTTCCGAAAGATTTGTCATAGCTGTAGATAAGATAATGTTTTTTACATGAGGTCAAGTTTGTACAGAGGACACTAGAGATCTGACATCTGAACTTATGCTTGGCCCTTATAAGTATAAATATGAGGGCCAAGAAAAATGATCACACTCCATGTGTAATACATTAATATTTAATCATCATGAAATAATTGTAATCTTTTTTTAAATTAAAATTCTGACACTCCGTTAATGGTGAATCTGCAAAAGAAATGTGTAAAATTTCACAACTCTTTAATTAGTTCCATAGAGTAATTAAAGAGCTTTTGCATATACATTACTTTATAAATGATCACTATTTGAAAATCTAAGGATCACATGGGATTTTTTTTCTACCAAAAATATATTTATTATTGAGAGCTAATTCTATATACTTTAAACTACATGATCCCTACTGCTGCAGAGAAGTTGTTGAAAGAAAGTTGTTGCAGACTTATATTTAAAGAGCAAAGTGCACATCAATGAATTATTACTCATATGCATCAATATAAAAGAGAGAGGCTGAAAGCAACATGCATATGCAACAGCTAGATTAATGATCTTTTTGCTATCTAGTCTTGGTGCTCTTGGCAGGGTACTGTAACTGTGTCATAGGGGAAAAGATAGGCAGAGTACAGGAGAGAGAGAGAGAGAGAGAGAGAGAGAGAGAGAGAGAGAGAGAGAGAGAGAGAGAGAGAGAGAGAGAGAGAGAGAGAGAGAGAGAGAGAGAGAGATACAGACCCACTACTGGCATCTTCTTGGTTACAAGCCTTCTCATTGCCAGTAGGCAATGAGAAGGCTTGTAACCAACATGAAATCAATCTGTTTGTACAGAAAAAGGTACCCTGGCTTTCAGACTCTGGCCAAGCTACACTACAAAGTATTGGTACTATGTTAATGCCAGAGCCACCCCACACTGCAGCATCATCATCCTTACTACTGTACCTGGAGAGCTCTCCATCCAATCTGGGATATTTCCCTCCTAGTGTTACCCAGACTGTTCAGGACCTCACTCAGAAAATTGCTAAAGATGTCATGGTCAACCCCCCAAGCAGTAAGTCAGGAGTCCTTTTAGTGCTCTGGCTAAATTGCAAAACGTCTGACCTGTACTTAATCAAAACATCTTCTTTAAGCTTTCATGTCTTGTTTTACCTCTGCACTGATATGGTTCCCTATTCAGAAGGCCCCACTTGAGGATTGTTCTGTCTGCTTGAGCAGAGATAGTCAGGCAGAGAAAGGGCATGCTAAGAAGAGCATTGTGTCTGCCGCAGTAGGTAGTAACAACTCAACCCTGACGCAACAGACATTTTAGTTTTGGATGGCACATTGGTTTGAATGCTATGAAGTCTTCTAATGATGGCTAAGCAAATTAAATGAACAGAGATAATGAGTAATAGGAAATGACTAGTTATGATTATTAGGGATATTTCCACATTCTAATGAATATTCTAAGGATGACCCTGTAACATGTTAAGGGTGATTTATTGGTACAATGACTAAAACTCACCGTGACAAGTATGTAGACACTAAGGAATGTTACAATTAAAATGTGTAAGGGATGCACAATATTTAACTCAGTATTCAGAGATATACTTAGTGATTTACAAAATAGTTTTCATAATCTAGTAATCTGCCATGTTTGTTTTTAGGATGAATGTGTTGTGATGGGGTTCTGACCCTGTTAGAGGTAGCCTATGAGACAGTTGTTTAAGTGAAAGTCTCTATTTACCTTTGGCATGGGAAGGGATATTGGCAGTGACATCAGCTTTCCATGAAACCCCAATGGATAATCCACTATGCATGTCGGTTTTTTGTCGACTTCAATCAAGTCCTTGTGATCCCTGGGATTCTTTTTAATACAGGCTGCCAGATAATCTGCTTGGTGAGGATAAAACAACACAGGCCATATATTTGTAAACCTGATCTAGTCTTCTCCCCCCTTCCTGCCTCTAACTGCTCTGTGCCTGATGCTGAGCAGTTGCTACACCTCCATGTATAAATTAATGTATTACTGCGGGTGAACATCAAGTGGTTAATTTCAATTAGTACATTAATTCTCTTTGTTCTTGGGTTGTTTGATGCTTACTGCCATGAAGATGACCTCTGTTATTAAATAGATGGTGTGCAGCAGCACAGACTCGTGTATGGCTAGTGGAGTCTGTAGCCTTCAGAGGACAGGCATATAAGCGATTCTTTTTCTATTAGCAACATTGCATATTTCATCAAATGTATGAAACGCTTCTCTTCAAGTTGCTGCACACTGTAATTTTAACCTCTGGTTCAGTTTCGCTCTCATTCCAAAAAGTGCTCTCAAACTGTGAGAGTTGAGATCAAAGGTGTGAGTTTAGAAATTCTTGTTCGCTCGCAGATTTTCAGTGTAGCAGTGAAATGCATGTTTACATCCATGAGCTCAGATGTCTAACTTTGTTAATAATCAGAGCTCATTCAGATGATTTTCGATGTTTACGTTAGTCTTTGAAACAGTGTTTGAAGCATTGGCTGCCAGTAGGCTGCCAGGAACCACGTGACTGCCTTTTTAAAAGCACTTACACGCACTCCGGCTATTGTCTGCACTTTTAATTGACATTTTGATGAGTAATTGAAATGAAAAATTAAAGCGCCCGGCCCATTATGAGTTATGATGATTCAGTGCATTTTGATAACGCAACCTGAGATGAGTTCCAGATAATGATGTACATTAAGCTGCACAGTTTTCATTTTCATTTTCAAGTCCCCCCTCCTTTTCAAAGCCTAATGACAGTTTTATGGGAAACTTCATTAGGCAAAGTGATGTTGGACCGATAAACATCAGCTTAAGTTAATTATACCGTATATCAAGGGTTCAAGTAGTCTTTGCTTTGGTCCTTTTCTACATACATGACTTATCATGGAAGATGGGGTTTGGTTAAACCCTGTGAATAATAATAATTAATAAGATACCATTGGGAAGATATATTTTCATTGATCACATCCCTGAACGTAATCCACATTAATTCATTTCCTTAGTGTGTTCCTTTTCCGGATCAGATTCTTAAGACGTGGTTGTGTTTGTTGTCTAGAGTGTCTTGTGAGGTCCACAGTGTGTGCTCAAGGAAACACTGCAGGCTTTGTTTTGGTTGCCTCAGGCCGGCCACACAAAGATAGCAATTCATCTTAGATGGAATCCGACAAGAAAAAGGCGTTAGGGTCTCTTCCACAGGATGGCAAACGTCCACTTGCATCACCCCACTCCAGCATCTCTTAAAATGAATTTTTAATCAGACACCTTCAAAGTGCAGGTACTGTAGTCGTAAGCCAAGGGGTGGTTGGCTGATAGAGACATACGGGACGGCAGGCCAAGTTTGCGGGGGTGGGGAAGGAGGTTCAACACGTCCCAGAGAACTGGAGAGGCACTCCATGCTCATGGGAGCTCAGTCCTCCACATTCTCTGTACTGCACCTTTAAGTGTGCAATATGCCCACTTGATTGTCAGACTCATGAACAATCACAGGAATATGAGGAGGCACTTTATTTCACTGGCGTGAGCCGTCTCCTTGTTTGTATCTATTGTTTTTATGGAAGACCAGAATATGTGATGAAGAGGTTATTTCCAGAATTATGCATAGAGAATACTATTAACCTATATAACACATTACACGAGTCTCGCTGTTGTGTCAGAGGAACTTTTCAGTCAGTCTTAAATCTTTTTGCAGTATGCTGTTTTGGCATATACCGTAAGAACAGCACATAAACTCTGGTACTGCTACCTTTTGAAGTATACATAGATTACACAGATTAATGTTTCAAAGTCTCTTGGGTAATTAAATCAAACATACATGTCAGGTTTTCCCGTAAACAAAATAAATAGAATTCTGGTTTCTTGAATATGAAATATGTGTTTTTTTTGCAGGATTCACAGGGGACCTGGTTTGTCTGTATTTCCTTTTGTTTTGTTATTCTGGCTTTGCTTTGTTATTCTATCTTTTCTCTCTTGCTTGAGATACACTTCTCCATTGTTACTGTTGAATCTACATTCTTATTAAAATAAGAATCTGCATGTGATCATAGTTGACAGTCACAACTGGTCCTGTGCTACCTGCAGTGAACTTTGAAATCCCTCATGGAGGGGAGTCAGGTGGCTGAGCGGTTAGGGAATCGGGCTAGTAATCTGAAGGTTGCCAGTTCGATTCCCGGCCGTGCCAAATGACGTTGTGTCCTTGGGCAAGGCACTTCACCCTACTTGCCTCGGGGGGGATGTCCCTGTACTTACTGTGAGTCGCTCTGGATTAGAGAGTCTACTAAATGTAGAAGGTAACTGAAAAAATGTTGGCCTAAAAGTCAGAGAAGTCAATTCTTTAAAAAGTTCAATGGAGACCAGATATAGTAATATCAGATTTTTAAGATATGAGGGATAACACCGCACACTGTGCAAGCCTTAAGGGGGAAGGTTTTTTTGGTTTCCAAGCAACCAAACTGAAAAATTAAGGTTTGTGCATACAAATGCAGAAACAAGAAGAAAATATCATGTGTGTGATGTTAAGAATGTGAACACTATAAAGTTCCCTTTGATTCATAACTTTGGAACATGGTTACAAAACAAGTATCTCATGAATGTGCATGACTCGGTTGACTAAAGGTTAGGTATAGCGCCGTCCTGCCTTATTAATAGCTGACATCTGTGCCACCTGAAGAGAAGGAGAGAATGAGGAGAGTCTCAAGCCTCAGTTTGGTGCGGAATGTGAAACGATGGCCCACACAAGCTCAAACACATCCTTTCATGTCTCTGACTCTTTTCTGAACCTCGGTAGAGCTGTCTCTCTGGACTGTTGTATGAGAATGTGATATATGCAAATGGTGTGCAGAAAGACTCCCATAGGATAAGCACACAAACTTCATTTTCTTCTCACTGCTTTGACATAAAATAACTAAATTATATATTGTTGGAATATCATTGACATACCTTTACACATCGTCTGTTCTGCAATAGGAAGCCTGCACAATACACCTATTAAAGTTAATTTGTAACAGATTTGTGATCACAAACAAATAATTATGAGTATACAAATCCAACAAATCCCCAAATCCTCAAAGAGTTATCATCAGGCATGCAAAGCCCCGATAACACCACCTCCATTCATCCCACCATGTGGGAAACACATAGGCAGTCAGGAGTGCGAGAACACCGGGGTAAGCAGAGAAGAGACGCCCTCGCTGGCTGGATGTATCCGAGGCTTCTGGGCCGGATGCTGAAATGGAAGAGGCCCTACTCAAGGGGCTCTCAGTCTTAATCCTGGACATTATCTGCACGCTGTAAGCGGGTCTTGGCTCGTTACCTCGCGGTAGAGAGCCAGGCTGGCAGGGCTGCCTGGACAGAGAGGGAGAGAGGGAAGGAGCGGGAGAAAGGCAGAGAGGGAGGGCGGGAGGGCCCGGACTCGGCCACGGAGAATGTAATCTCCAGATTAGGGGGCGAGACGAATTCCTGCCGCCAGCCTGACCTTGTCAAGGCGATGGAGGGGCCAGAGTGAAATTGAGATTTCAGGATGGAGATGAGAGTTTTGAGCGTCAGTGTTTCTCTTTCGAGGGTCACAGCCTGACGCCATGATTCACACGTAATGTGCGGTCACACTGGAAGCATGCATGAAACATGCCTGGGCCATACTGTGGCTGACACCTACTGAGTCAGAGCTAAATCGAGATGGAACAAGACATCTAGCCTTTGTTTTTCTACAGGCTGTGTAAGAATTCTCACATCACTATCACAAATAAATTGAGTTTGTGGTGATGGGGAACCAAGCAAGCTGGTGGTTGAAATGTAAATTTGTCTTCACAGTGAAATATCTGCATTGAGGTTGGAGCTGACATAATGTTGTGCTGACCAAGGAATTGGAAGGTTTATCCTGTGGTTCGGAAAGTAGGAAAAATGTGCGATTTACCTGTTTGTGTTACATCATTCATTAGACTTGTAACTGCACAGAAAACCTTCTGTACAGTGTGGGTAATGAGTCATGGTCAGCATGAAAGGAACATACATTGTATACAGTGTCTGGGAAAGTGGAGAACAAACTACAACAGTTCTCTTCAGAACAGCACTACAGAAATTAAATGTCAGATGTTTTGTACACCTGTCCTTACAGTCTGTCTGGTAGAGGGCTGGTTTACCCCCCAGTGAGCATGTGCAATGGTCTTGGGCATACAACTTTGCCTCAAGGTAGCGAATAAAATGCAGCATTTTTTTGTCAGTGTCTGTCAGTTGTCATGAAAATCTATAGTCACACCCAAGCAGGGGGTAATTTGAGGGAAAATAGTGTCTAAATCAAAACTAGGGCTGGTGACATTGGAGTGAGAGCACAGCCCTGCTATTGATCTAAATCCTGGTAGCTTTGGCAGTGCCTTACAAGCTGCTGACGTTACCCCATGACAACATTTCCAATGTTACTCCATGAGAACCTTCAGTCACTCGACATGTATCACTGGCCAAGTATTTCTGTTTCATATTTATCAGTCTATTGCGTGTTCAAAACATCAGGTGTCCTACTGTAATTCTGTATTCAGAAATGGTGATGTTGCCTTGCTGGGTAACATCCTATGAAGTCCACATTCTCTTGCTCACACATCCTGCGAAACACATGCCACATGTGGACACTTTAAAATTGTAATTGGTATGTCAGTATCCTCAACATAAAATTTGAGAACTTAATGACCTGAATGCCTCATCCTCCCCCAACACTCCAACTCTCGCCTGACAAGTCATGTATAATCCCACAAAAAGCATCCTCAAACCGCTTATGAATTTTAAATGGAAGGCCTAAATGGAAGGCCTGTCTTAAGTGATTCCATTTCTAATAGAAAAGCAGACAGCTGGGGCGGCCCCCTGCTGAGTTTTGCCGTCACTCAGCTCCATGCATCTTATAGGCTGTAAATACAATTTTAATGTGTGACAGCCATGTGGGAGAGACATACCACTGGCTGTGGAAAACCCCCCCAACCCCAAACAAGAACTCGTTCCACCTCGAGAGCCTCAAGGGCTGACCGAGATCGCTGCCATCTTTGGACGTTTTTGCCAAACGCTAAGAACGTTAATTGGACGGAAGAAATAGCTGCACTTTAGCAGAAAGTTCAGTGTGTACTGTACTGTAGGCGTTGTAGCAGTGAAGATGGCTGTTTTCATTGGTGTGAATTGTTGTACCAACACTGAGGTATCCAGTGAACCATTGAATGCTGTATGTTGCCTTGAGGATGACCATAAAGTGGAGGGAGGAAGAGACTCCTTCTTGTTATTAGGCCAGGCATTAATATTAATCTTGCCTCCTCTCTGAATGTGAGATCCAGGCTCTGCCCTCTTGGGAGGAGTTGCAGCTTAAAGCCATCCCCAGCAGACTGATGCATCTGTTATCCTCGTTAAGACCGATATCAAAGCTTTTCATTACATTCCTGAAATCTAATGCTGCGTAGCTCCATAGAGCCCAGACAACCACCTTTTCATTTTCTGGACAGTTTCTGGACAGTTTTCCCATGTAATTCGAGAACTAGAAATTCAAGATGCAGCGATAGTGACATTCTTCAATTAGATGATTCAAAAAACAAGCTGCTTGATGTGAATCGGGCAACTAGCGCTATACACTAAAACTTTCATAGTGATTTTGATTGATGTCTTACTTTGAATGTTGCAAATAATGTTTAAGATATTGATGCCACAAGGCCTTCTCCTGATGCTGGCATTTATCTTATGTGAAGCCATTTTAAACTTCTCATTCCTAAAGGTCTTAAGCTGTCCTGATTTCCCCTCATTCTTTTAGAATGTGGTACCGGCTCTTGCAGGCGTATCACGACTGATGTATGTGGTTGAAGCAAATGGATCTGCATCCACAATCCCACAACATAATTGAGAACTGGTAAAACTTCGTCATGCATTTCCTCACTTCCTCAGGAAATGGCACTCAGCCCTGTAAGAATTCTGAGTGCCGCTGAGACAAAACAATCCAGACACTACAGTGTGTCATTGTGACCCACTGTAAATTAAAAATACCAGCACACGCTCCATGCACATGTGTGTAAAGAACTAGTGCATGTCGGCTGAAGTTTGGCTGCTCACCTTTCGGCAAAGTTTCCCCCTGACCTCTTGGAGCCCGAAGGCTTGGGCGTTGCCCTTCTTCTCTCCTCACCTAGCCTTTCTGCATTACCATTCTAGTGGCACTGAAACACAGCTGTTCTCCATCTCATTGAACCTTCAAGGTGACATCTCCAAATACATCAAAGAGCACCTTTTAAATGAAAGGAACCATGACGGCCAATATTTTCACTACCCTCGAGGTGTACAGTTCTGAGCACGCGAGTGTCCTCATTATCGTTTTTTTTTCTTTCTCCATAGCACAAAGCTATTCAAGTGTTGGCAAAAATCTAAATCTTCCCTCAGACTGCAAAGTATCACCACTGGAGAGATTCATCCAATGGGTACAATGAATGGCCCTGATATGAATATAACCATATCCAATTAAATTACAGCATAGCCAAAAGAGGCTATTTCACGGTTGACTGAGCAGACAGAAAAAAAAGGTGCGAGCATGAGTGGCAACCAAGCAAACTCCAACGCCATTGTCTCAGTTCATTAGGGGGAACAAATGATCTTTGAACACTTTTGGAGAGTTTCTCTGATTGTAAGATGCGGGTTAACAGATAGTTATTGATGGTTTCTCTTTTTTTATTTCCCTCTCTAGAAATCGAAAAAATTCAGAAAGATGAAGGAAAGGAGGATGAGAAGTTCATTGACGTTGTCATCAACAAGAACATGAAACTGGGGCAGAAAGTGTTAATACCCGTCAAACAATTTCCCAAAGTAAGTACTGGAAATATGAAGGCTTCACAGATCCTATTTGCATGCAGATACTCAGTTACTCTATCTTGTGATGTGCGTAGGTATGCTTGTGTGTTTGTCTATGTGTATGTGTGTTTGCGTGTGTGTTTAGAGTTTCTGAAAGCAAAATGTGATTTTGTGTTTGTTCTTTTGTAATAAAAAGCGTGATTGCAAGGAAAATAAAAGTCTGCTAAGCCTCACATATAAAAAAGAATTGACAGAACTGGGATAGTTTTCAAACAGAAATGTACAAAACCTTTCCTCTCCCCCTACACTGACTTCACAGTGGTCGCTTGCATCTGTTATTATGATCATATTTTGTGCAAAGATGGTTGTTTTCGAAATTGGGTCTCGCTTGCTTTTGTCATTTCTTTGGTTTTCATTTCCTTTTAAAAAAATATATATATATATAAAAAAAAAAAATTCTAATGCAAAACATGGTGCACTAGATGTCGAACAAAGGGAACGAGCACAATAGTTAAAAATGGAATGGCAGTAGGAATGGTTCCGATAGAGGCAGGTAGACCCCTGCAGTACGAGGCAAGAGGCTCACCCCCACCGTACACAAGACCCTCGAAAAATCAAATGCAACATGTAGGTTCACCCTGACCTGTATCTGAGGATGAAAAGCCTCATGCTGTTTGAGTGATAATGTTTTTGCCTCGTGAAGGGGAGCTTTTGAGACTGCTGAAGCGGTGACTGCCAAGAAGTTTAATGGCGCCTTGTGCGGCCTGCATCACAGAGCTGTCCCACAGGGAGCATGGCTAGCGGGCTCGTGTAAAAGAGAGAGGGCTTCCTCTCCGATGGCGACGTCACTCACACTTTCATCTAGGTCCTCGGGAAAGGTCTGTCTATCTGTCTATGGGTGACCTGGCTAATCAGGACAGGCAGCTGAAGAATTTCAGGAAGATTTGCTCGTAGTGTTATGGGTTTGGATTCTCATCCGAGGACATCCGGTGCTGCTGTTTGGGTGGTGTCGGAGAAATTTAGAATGTAACGTTATATTCTGAAAATACTGGTGCTTAACATTCCTTGTCGGTAGAGAGCCCTCTCCCCACATGACCTATAGATGACACTAGGCTTACGTAAACAAACTGACCTAGGTTGACCATTATCATACTAGAGGTGCAATAAATGTGTTTAACCTTATCTGTGTTGAGTGAATCATATGGTCAAGCCTAGGGTCAGAAAACTCTGTAAGTTTTCACGTACACGCGCACTCTACCTCTGGGATCGATCACATTGACAGCTGATATTCAGGGGAGGGGACTTCTCACCAATATGTTTAAATGGTCTTACATGAAGACTTGAGAACCAGACAAACTTTGCATCATGATGGCGTGTGACGTTTTTGTCTCCTTGTGGGCCGGCCGCAAGCAATAAAGCTTTCTTAACTTCTTCACCGACTGACTGTGCAATGCTTGGTAAATATTAATATTTCTGATTGGTGTTCTCCACAATGGCTTGGTATTGTTCATGTTCATCCTTCAGGGCTTCATCGTGGGATACTGCTAAACTGTAAACTGTATTTGTGAGAGCTTCTTTAAACAGTTTGTTGTCAAACAATGACTTTTATTTTTTGGTCAGGAACTTACGTAATGACATCGGGAGACCTGTGTGTGTCTCATAGGATCGCAGCTAAACAGATTTGCTTTGACAGGTTTGATAAGTGGAGCCACTAATACGATGTTTAGGGCTCCAACAAGCCACCGAAGGAAGACAAATTCAATTTGTTGTATCTGACAGGTAGCAATGGCGAGAGTGATCGGTGTGACTTGAATAGTTTTTCCTCTGAACCACAAACATCACCTTTTGGCTTTCCGTGTTCGAGCGGCACAGTCATTTTCCAAATGGCCACATAGGCTTATGTTGAGAGGAGGTCACATTCATTATGTCCATTGTAAAAGCTTGGTGTTGTATCATTGTGAACAGACAAGGACACAGGCAGTTTTCAAACGTCTATTTTTTAGGATAGAAATTATGTATCTCCTCTGAAGACCTAACTACCTCTTAAATGGAAAATGATAGAAAGAAAAAAACTAGAGGTGTCACATTTTTATATTAACTGCTGGTAATTGTTTTCCTTGTCTCTGACATAATGGCCAGAAAGTCATTATTGTTTGACTTTTGTCCATTCCAGAATACGACTTCACTAGCATGAGAGATTGGAAATTATACAGCTTCCTCCCCAGTGTTACAGTTGTGATCCGTTTTATGTCAATATGTGTGCTCTCCAACAAGCCTCTTTGTGTGAAAAGCACCACAGGCCACTTTGGAGGCATAAGTAGCCCTACCGGTTGAGTTTCGGTTTAGACTGTGTCCTTTTCCCGGTGGTTGGGATAGTAATTTATCCTTCTGCTGTCGGCCCTGTCCCGCTGTCCTCAGCAGAATTGCTGCGTGCTGGTTTTCTCTGAACGCACCTCTTGCTAGGCTCACTGTAATACATTCAGGAAATGATGAAAAGATGTTAGATGTGCGCCCCCACCCCCCTCGGTTAAGTGTGATTAATCATAGATCCTTTTCCTCCTTGTGTCGCCTGACTTTTTAATCATCCCCAAACCCCTATCCCTCTTCTCCTCAACTGCCAAATAGATTTGTGGATGAAAATGCTGTGGTTTTAGCTGTACATGTGGCTAGGACCACTATCATCCAGAGTGCCTCTGCTGTGGCTGTGAACGAGGGCTGTAACTAAAGCTACCAGCAACCCAAATGGAGGGGGAGAGAGACATTCGCTTTTGGTCTAGCCTGGACTAGCATTATCATTAATAATTAATCTAAAGAAGGTGTCATGAATACCAAAAGCAGAAGGTTTGGTAAACAGTCACTATACTTCTGGATGTATATTGGAGACAGAGGATATTTTTATCTTATACTTTTGAAAGATCCTGGTGCTGTTCGCGTTCAATACATTTGTTTGTAACCAAAGCACTTCTATATTTTTAATGCAAGGAATTTGTTATACATTCATACAACATTTGTGCTTTACTGTGCTGTTGGTTATGTTTTTAAACCTTGCATTAGGAATTGTTTATGTTTAACATCCAGATAAAGATCATCGGCACTTAGAGCCATTAAACTGGTAAAATCTGAAGCAAATAAGAGTAATCTTTCTGTAAATAAAAAAAGCCTTTAAAATACTGCATCAAAACACCGAGGGATAAGCTCTCATAATTTGGCACAGATGTACATCTGGCCCACTTCTGAAATCCCCCATGCCAGGGTTGTGCTAGGGTAAGTGTACCACAGGTGGGTTGGAATTGATTAAATGACAACTGCTTTGTTTTGTTTCAAAATATAAAATATTCCAATATACACATTGCTAGATACTGTTTGACATTGCTAGACAATTCCCCTTGCTCATTAAAAGTGCTGGAGGAACTTTGCCCCTTTAGTGCAGCCAACATAATGTCGACACAATGATGAAGAAAAAATAGAGAATGATGGAGGGGTATGGGGAATTATCTCTCTTCTACAGTATATCAAATATAAAGACACATCTTTTGGAACAGGATGGTGGTTAAGGAACAGGATAGTGGGCAAATTATGCTAGGTTAGACAAGAATACAACTGCTTAAATTGGCCTTTATACCACAATTTATGTTTTACTTCCAATTTTTGTTTTCAATCCGACGGTTAAGTACCTGGGTAAGTATCTAAAAGCCTATATGTGGAAATAGAACAAATAGCAAATGAACTTAGTTGACTGACCAATGCATGTGAGGGAATCACTTTAAAACTTGGCACCATGATCCCTTGTACAGAAGCTGGCAGGAGGCTACTAATAAGCTCTCGGTGAGGGAACAAAAGGCAGGAGACATAGGTGAGGTGTAGAACAAAAATGACTTTTTTTCCCTCTCCTCTCTGCTAATTAATGACCCAGAGAGCTGTGGGAGACAGCTGTATAACTCAATGTTAAAGGGATAGTGACCATGAACAGGAGAGAGCAGCCTTTCTCCTGTTTCTCTGTCTCTGTCTTTCACTCTCTCTCTCTCTCTCTCTCTCTCTCTCTCTCTCTCTCTCTCTCTCTCTCTCTCTCTCTCTCTCTCTCGCTTCATCTCCAGCTGAGGGTTTTGCTCTCCCTGTTCTCATTTGGTCTTGCATGACCTAATAGTAGTCTGTGTCCGCTGAATGAAAATAGCAACCAATGTCTGCTGCCTCTCACAAATCACAAAACACATTGATAAAGTGGTCACATACTGTAGAAATAGAAATGGTGTTAGAAATTGTGGTAACAATATGATTTTGTGTGTAACATTTATGTGGTTTAAATGATTTGGCTGTGTAATAAAGTTCTGTGCTATTTCCGAAGAGATAACGGTGGATGTATAAGAAGTTGTGAAAAACCAAAGGTGCGGTTGAGATACTAAAGTCAATTTATGGTAAATTTGTACTACGAAAATGTAAG
The DNA here is from genome assembly GCF_963692335.1 of Osmerus eperlanus. Lineage (NCBI taxonomy): Eukaryota > Metazoa > Chordata > Actinopteri > Osmeriformes > Osmeridae > Osmerus > Osmerus eperlanus. The sequence goes on from NC_085037.1 coordinate 5,034,645, forward strand.
AAAAAGTTAAACAGTTTGTTTAAATAATTTCCTTCACTCTGTAAGTTTGAGTCTGAAATATAGTTTTTGACAAACTCATCTGGCACACGCAATGTCTCCTTTTATCACCAAAACACAGATCCTCATGGCAACATGTTTGTTCTCTTTTCTAGTTCAACTTTGTCGGTAAACTACTGGGGCCACGTGGGAACTCGTTAAAAAGACTACAGGAGGACACTCTGACAAAGATGTCAATTCTTGGAAAAGGATCCATGAGAGACAAAGAAAAGGTACATTTTTCATCCCTTCCTTTGCCTTTTTAAGTCTTTAGGCTTCTCCCTCTGCCGTCGTCCATCATCATTGTTATCGAAGCTAATTCAATCAGATGCTGTCTGTGGAAAGGTATCAATAACATACCAACAAGCCAAGATGTGTTGCAGATACTGCTTGTCGGATTGCCATGGGTGATTTCAGGCATCAATGATTTCGCTCCATCCCTTTTGATAGCTGTGATCAATAGCCTGCGATGGCTGATTTCTCTTGGACACCAAGGTGAGAGAACGTGTCACAGAACAGGTGCTGACCTGAGCAGCCGCTCATGTCAGCAGTCAATAGAGGCTCGTTGATTGAACTCTCTGTGAGACTGAGAGTTTTGCGAAATGACTCCCCGATCAGCTATTCGTTTGAATTTCGTCAGAGTTTTCTGCTCTTGAATACATTTAGGGTGAAAGTGAAAATTATCCCTGTATTCCTCGAAACCCACTGTTTTCCAGTGCTAGAAACACCACGCATAAGTCACGTATCTGTGTGACTGTAAGAATGACAGGTTTTTGTTTGTGTGTTCAGAGAGAAAAATGGTTTCCTTGCGGTGATATGCATGGTTCAACCACCCAGACTCAGGAAAGACACTTGAGTGCACTAAAGCCTGGGTGATGTGAATCCCCGCAAGAGTGTCTGAGTGTGTTCAGACTTGGGCTGAAGGTGTGCTGCAGACACTGTTGAGACCGTGCAGAGCGTGAGCAACCACTCAGGGAGGATGACTGTATGGTGAAATATGTGTATAGATCAAGCAGGTTTTTTTTCTCCATGAGAAATCTTCTAACGGCTCAGAGGAGACATTGTATGAAGCCCTCAGACTTGCTTGAAGGATTGTCGCTTGTGGGTTTTTGTCTTGTGTAGATTGTTTTGAGGAATGCCACTGTGGACTGAGTCTGTCGCGCTCTCTTCTGTGGATGAGGGGATGACCCCCTGCTTTTCAGAAGCTGTCAACACAGATTGAAGAAAAAGGCCATTTGGAGTTTTCGTTCCTGGACTTTATACCATAAGTACCTAATTCATTATTATCTTTAAGAGTTTCACTCTTATGAACTTGAACTTAGTCAATTATTTTGGCTACTTGTTCAAGTACAGTGATATAAACAACTGAGCTGTCAGATATAAATGGTTAAATTTGTTTTTATTTTGTATTTATTACATGATTTTGAGATAATGAGCATAAATTAACCTAGTATTCAGTAATTGATTGTGGTTGTATTTCCTGTACTACCTGGCGGCGATGTTAAACCAAGCATAACATGAGTTTGGTTTCAGGGTTACTCTCATGGAAACAAAGCCTAGTGGATTCATGTCTAGATTCAAATGGCCTTTTTCTTTTTTTCCATGACTCATCATAACTGCTTACACTTCCTCATTCTATTATACAATCAGTACTGTGGCTATTCTGTTATTCTGCATCTGTGATAACAAGATGCCATCTGCAACAACTATTAGTCTTTGCATATTTTTCAATGCTCGGAGCTAAACATGATTTCTATTTATCAAGCTCCTGTGGAGCTCTCTGTCCAATATGTTGTTGTGCCTCTCAGTGTCCAGGGCTCAGTGCTGCTTGATAAAGAGATTTGCGGGGAGAAATATAAACCAAGATTCTGCCAATAGATAAAAGGAACAGACAGCTGTTAATCTGCTGCCATGGGCTGCTTAGCCCCTATAGGACGACTGGTTGGCGCTGATGCCTCTTATCAGTGCTGTGAAAGGGGCTATGAGTGCAGATCAGTGTAATACACGCACACACACACACAAACACACATACACACACACACACCTCCCGATGGCAGCAGTTCTGTCAATGTGGTGCTACAGCATACACAAAGGAGCCCTCCTCTCGTAAAACTCCGATTTATGGGGGAAATTACCATATCATTAACATACCACGGGCACTCTTAAAAGAAGGTTATTTATAATTATGTGACATCAGAGACATTGCCTCGCGTGGTGCTGGAGAAAGGAAGTGATATGTAGCGAAGCCGCCAGCAAACTGGGATGTTGAACCTGCTGTTATTGCTTAGGCCGAGGTAGTGAATACAGAGTTTAGCCTGTCCACTTTCAACCCATCTATGATCTATATATACTGGCCTGGTTATGGGTTTAATAGTTTCAGAACTACCAATTTCTATGACACGGATCATAAACCCCCATTAAATGTAAGCAACCATACAGTAATATATTTAAGCGCTGTAAATGAATGAATGTTATCCCTTAATCCATGTTTGAGACTTTAGGCTAAATGAGTATTATTATGGATCAAACATTGCTTCCACAAGCTCCTCAATGGTTGTCTTTCTGGAGCTTCTGATTTCATGTACACTGAGGATGAACTATGAGGTGGCACACCGCTCAAGCACATCAGGGCGCTCCCAGCCATGTGTTGTTCTCAGCTGGTTTCATCGGTAAATTTATAATAAAGACAGCTGCGGGAAGACCCAAGTGATTGATTGGTTGGGTCTGACATCAGCACAAACACACTAGCAACTAAGCGCTGACTGATTGGGGCTGGAGGCGTCATTTGTTCATGGAAAGGAAGCAACTTAAGCATAAGCAAATCTATTTTTGTGTTCTCCGGATAGTGTCCAAATAACAGAGATCTTTCCAATCTCAAGTCGCAAACCAATTGGTTGATTTGTCAGGTTGAAAACAGCCAACTTCTCTCTCACTCAGCCAGGCTTTTTGACAAAGCAGAGTTTGTTGCTTTATACCTGACCCCACACCCACTCTCTGGGCAAATTTGACCCGCAAACACCTTTTGTGCTGCACCAATAGGAGGAAGAACTACGGAAGAGTGGAGAGGCCAAATATCATCACCTGAACGAAGACCTCCACGTCCTCATCGAGGTGTTTGCGCCTCCGGCCGAGGCCTACGCCAGGATGGGTCACGCTCTAGAAGAGATCAAGAAGTTTCTCATACCGGTACATTCCTCCTTCTCTTCACAGTTTCCCATAAACTTGTGCTCCTGTCTTTTTCGTAACACAAGGTTCGCCTGCTCGCTGACTTTCAATCAAGGCATTTGCGGCACAGCCTCCGTGTACTCAAGGAGAACATAGTGTGCAGAAATAGCACCACAGCCTTAACACGAGACCGTCTGAGCGCCTCTGCTGCAGACACTTAGTAGACCTAGCGGGAGACTGTGGGGGTTGTTTGATTCACTGGGTCTACCTTTGAGTCTCGGGTCCAACCGAGGAGTGACACGGGCAGACATCATTCCGCATGAGACAACTCTCTCTGGGACACCCATACAGGGAGTTTATTTACTCTTAGCCCATCTATTATGTATGATCCAACACATGGCTCCTAGCCATGATGATTTATTTCTCATCATTAATTATTCCTGTAATTCCCTTCACAAATATAGGTATTGATGCGGATGAGACACATGACAATCATCTCAATCGTATTATGATTAAAGACTTATTTCCATATTAATTGCTTGTTTCATTCAGCAGTGAAAACAACTGTGTGCGATGATAAAGCCAAATGGGGTCTCTGGATTTATCACTGGGGGATCTGAAATGTTTTGCTGCCTTGGGAGCGGCGCTCATGGCAGTACTGTAAAGTACATTCATTAGATATTCCCGGGGCTATAACCCTGGAGATAAAGGACATAATTTAATACGGTGTAATTGAAGGGGTGTGTGTTTCTGTGTCTGTGTGGGCACATTCTGTGCGTGCGTGTGTGTGTGTGTGTGTGGGGGGGGGGGGTTGTGTGTGTGTTTCCGTGTTGCCTCTGTCTGCAGGATTACAATGATGAGATAAGACAGGCCCAGTTGCAGGAGCTCACGTACCTGAATGGCGGCTCAGAGGATGCCAAGGTGCCAGCGGTGAGGGGCAAGCCAGTCGCCCGTGGACGAGGGACACCTGCTCCAGGCCCCCTTAGGTATCCTGCTGCCAAGGAGTGTGTGTGTGTGTGCTTTCAACCTTCAACGACGGTGTTTGTATTTACGTTCATGTTTGTGTGCATGTTGGTGTTTGCAGATATGCTTGTGGTTGGGGGGATGGGCATTTCCCAAAAGGGGAATGTGTTTACTATCTGCCATTTGGATTGACATTGAAATTATTTTACTTTGAAGTATAGCATCCTTTCTGAGTGGGCATGCATCTTAGTGAGTGTTGTAGCGTAGCCTGCACTACTCTCCTTCATATAAGACCTGGTTTCGAAATTAGTATCACTATGCACAGCTGATTGTCTGAACATATCCCCTTTAAGATCTACATAGCTCCTCCGAGAGCTCCTAAGATAAACAAACAACAACCCCTTGCCTTAACAAGATTCTGTCATCACGAGCAAGTCCTCTACAGCATCTAAAGCATATTTAGAAAGAGAATGCTAAATAAAGTGTTTTTTTTTCATTGTGTTTATAAAAGTAAACATATCTTTTCATCAGCTTTTGAGATAAACAAGGTCACAGTGAAGATATGTTTATATTGCTCTGAGATAGAATATAATTGGTTATGTTTTGAATTGGACTGTAATTAGCATTTACCATGGCTAATTAGAGTGCGATAAGGGAGCAGTACCGCTGGCAGGTTCACAGTAAGTTGTATGCTGCCATGTATAGAAACACGTGGTTGCTGAAGACTCGCCTGACTGGTTATAGAGTCTGTTTGTCTATAGGGGTTGTTCATTTTAGCTAAACAAATACAGTGAGGGAAGTTTACTTACTCCATTGGCTTGTTATTGACGAACATTCATTGAGTTGACGCACAATCATACAGTATAATAATCCTATGACATCCATCCGAGGGATGCATCCATGCTCATGCTCTGGTCCTCCTGAAACCTGTTTCTCTGGTGCTCCAGGAGTCGTGGAGGAGTGCCCCCTCCACATGCAGCTGTCCCCCGGGGAGCAGCGCCCAGAGGGGCTCCCCCCAGCCGGGCCCCCTCCACCAGGGGCAGGGGTGTACCCGCACAGAGGGCACGAGGGGCGCCCCCTCCAGCAGGCTACAGACCACCACCGCCCATAGTGCAGGACACGTATGGTGAATATGTGAGTATTCCTACTGCGGAGGTTATTGTGTACACACAAGCTTCTGAAATGTTAATATGAATGTTTGGGGCAATACGAATCGGGCAACACACATACTCGTATGTATTTGCGCCACACAAAGCAGTAAACCCAAGCTCAAATCAACACTTCCTGATACATCCTAAGATACTGTGTTTTTTGTCGAGGAGTGTTCTTCTTGTATGTAGGCGTTGTTGTGTTTTGGTTTCTCCTGACCTATCTTAAGGGAGCCATGCAAAAATATGAACAGCTGCCAGAAATGAATATATTACTCTGAGAGTCTGAGTCTTTGTGCACTGGCTAAAAGGGACTCGTGCTGTACTGTCAAGACTTGCTCCCCAGGGGCATTGGCATCAACATAGCATATTTAGCAGAGAGAGGGTGAGAGGAGCCGGCCTCACTTGGAAGATTGCCCCGCCAACCCATACCTAACAACATCTGACAGGTTTATTCAGAGGTTGCAATTCAAATGCGTGGAGGTCATAGAAAACGACTTCTGGACCAGCTGTTTCCCATCATTGTCACAGTTGTAAACTGCATCCCCCGACATCTGCACCTGTGTATCTGGGAGGGGAAAAAAACAGCACAAACATCTGTCCGATGATAAATCTCACCGTATCGCTGCGAATTAGAGTCTGAATGAGTTCCTCGCCTCCATCTGAGAAAGCAGGGCTCCAGCTCTGCTGTTCCTGTGAGTGCTAACAAATAGCCAGGCTGTGTACCCATCTATGAAAATGAGAAAGAAAGATGTGACCTCAAGCTTGTCGAAATGATTCACCGATTGTTGTACACCTTTGGTGTGTTGCTCCCTGCCTTGGCCTCAGGACCAAAGATGAGGATGCCCCTTAAGTTGCAAGCTGTGCTTCATCTATATACCTGCAGACGCTTATTGTAAGAATGATACTTGGATCTTGTTGTTTTTGTTGATGCGGCTTGCTTTATTCACTTTCATTTGAGATTTGATTTGTACAGTAAGTAGTGGTATCAAATTATTTGGAATCCAATTGCTACTTTACAAAATCATAGAAATGTGATTATTTGCTGGGATCAGTCTGGGATTCTCAATTTGATTGCAAGGCATGGTAATTGCATCCAAATCTCATTTCATGTATTTCACAATGCTCTAAGGAGCCCTCTTCTTACCTGCCACTCATCCCATTGGGATGAAATTAGACATAACGTAATCCCTATTATTCTGAATGTTATCCATCCATTTCTTCCTGCTCACCACAAAACAGGCCCTTTCCAGTTTAATTTGGACTTATAATTAGAAATGCGTCAGTGCGGAATTAGGAGAGATGGAACATTTATATTATACACTCACAGAAGGCAGTACTGTGGAGGTAACTGTGGGAAAGTGTCTCCTGTAGATTATGTTGCTGGCAAAGAGTTGCATGACAAAAAGGGCAATTTTGTCACTGTGAGAAGAAACCATCTCACAAGGCGGGTCAAGTTACTGTAAGTAATCACACTTTGACAGTATGTTTTTACAGGTTCTGTTAGCTGACTAGATAAACAAAGTGCAATGCCTCTAACAACTCATGTCAGGCCAAACATAGAGCATCAATGGGTTTATTTTGTGAGTGATCTTGATTGATGTTTTATCTTGACTGGTTGTAGGCTGCAGTGGTGAGATGTGGCAAGTTATTTCACCAATCCAACCACATCTGTTTGAATTCATGGCAGATAAGAACTATAATCCCTCTGGCTAAGAGACAAAGCACTGCTTGATGCATGTGGGTCAGTTTTGTATATTATAAGTCCTTCAGAGTGCTCTGGTTTAGGCCTTTTGAGAACTAGTCCATCTTGCTGACTCTGTGAAGGATCGATGATTGTAATTGTTGCTGACAACAGTGTAGTTCTCCTGAACACACTCTGTGTCCACATGGAAGATCTACTTTAATGTGCAGCAGCAGCTTTAGAAAGGCAATCAAGTACTGGAAGAATTATGTTTTATTGTACATGGCTGATGAAAAGTAAATAATTATCTGTGAGAACTTCTCACCATAGATTAATCTGTGTTTTTCTTTTAAAGTTTTTTTTTTGTTGACCCAGTTTTTGATAATTCCTTCAGTGCTTGGGAACAGGTTTCCTAAAACAGCATGAGAATTAAGCACACTGCTGTACTTGTATGGATGATAAACGACCTGTCTAATGTTTGAAGTGTAAGAGGAGGACAAGTCATGTTCTGCTCCAACTGCCTTCTCTCTATTTCGGTGACATCCCTATCTGTTGCGGTGCTATTGTAGAGCACAGTGTAGCGACTGTGATACTGTTGTTCAAACATGCAGTGCCAGGCCCTCTGTAAGTCTTTAGTGGCCTCAGAGGGCAGGCCTTATCTTTTAACAACATGCCTCTCAGCCATCCACTAGCATACAAATGAAAGACTCACTTAGGGGCTGCTGCCGGTTCAGTCTCGTTCTCTCCCCTCCTCACTATCTCCTCTCCCCTGCCTGCACTCCTCTATTTCTCCCTCTCTTTCTGTCCTTCTCTTACCAACATGCTAATCCGCTTCAAACTTGGAAATGTAGCTTGCTTGATTGTATTAGCACCATGCATGCCCTCAGTTTGCTCCACAGAATGTTTCATTCAGCTAGTTTACTGACATTACTGCTGTTAGTGGGCCCCGCTATTCGGCCCTGCTAGACACAAAACAAAGGTTAGTGATCAGCCTTAACTGTCTATTCCTATTCTTGAAACTCGTGATTCGTGCAAAGGCCATCCAAGTAAGTAAACATAATGAGAGCTGTTGCAACCCTGACAGCAGTTAACACGGTTAGTAACACAGACATGTTTCTCCCTTACATTTCACACCAACACACTTACAGTAATAGTGTGTCTGGTCCAAACAAACGGCAATAACATGCCATTGTTAAGCTTTAATGTGACAGTTTCCACCACACGGCATGGCCAAATCGGCAGTACCTAGATAGAGTTAACAGTGAGACAAAGACTAGAATGAAACCTTTGAAATTGTAACCAGCTCATGATAAAAGGTAACGAGGGTGTGCTATTTTCGTAAACCCCTATCAAATACAGTAGGCTACATGGCCATCACCCGTGGTTACAGCATGTTGCATGTGATGAGGCAGCGAGGAGGCAGTGATTATGGTTGGCTTTGCAATGTCGCCTTCCGTTCAACCAAATGTAGTCTCATTATGTTACTGTTCACAGAGCCCCTCCAAGCCCTGATCAGTGGGATAGCTCTTCGGGTCCAGGGCATTGGGAATGATCATTCCGATAGTACCTTGAGGGTATTCCCCCCCCCCCCCCCCCCCCTGAAATGGAGACGATGTATATGCAACCTCAGCACAGTTGCGACATTCACCTCGTTCTTCACCGCAATGTCTGTTGGAACAAATCTTTTCTTATAATGTTATTCATTAACGCTTATCTGAATGTGCGTGCAAGTTACACAGCGTTGGTTCTTTTGAATAACTTTACAATGAATTCGCGCTCAGCTAAGGTGTGAACAAAGGACGTCTCCCAGGGCCTCGTACACAGTCTTATCATGTCAACTTGTTCTGTCTCAGACACTTGATGGCAACATGAGCATCAAATATTCTCAGACCCTTTATTTCACTGGACAAAGCGAAAAGAACTTGCTGGAACATCAGTGCAGTCCGATTTTTTTTTCTCAGCTGATGTTCTTTCACACTAGCGGTTTAACAAAGTTAGACTGCCAATTCTAGATAAAATATTCCTTTGCGTTTCAGACTCAAGGAGACTAATGTATTTGATGTGTGGGACAGGCCATGAATACTAAAAATGCACTGGTGGTATATGGATTTACTTTTTATAATTTTACAGAAGCTTCCTGTCATTCAATATTCTAATGCATGGAACATTTATTTTCCCTCTGTTTGTATTGCAAATATTTTCAAAAATAAAAGCTTCCTTCCAAAAATTACATGTTAGCAATGAACCAGCTGTTCTGATAAACTTTCATGAGTTTTCCTGGGGATTAAAGATAAAAGACCAAATTTGAATAGTGTAATTTGGCAAGAGCATGTTGGTAATCAGGAATTAGGCGCTTAATAATAATATGGATTTGATGAGTATTTTCCTCTGTTGCTAAATCTCACAGCCATTCATTTCATGCATGCAAATGAAGGGCAGATGGAATTAGCGCACAAGTGTGTGTGGGGATGAGAGATGTGACGCAAGGGGTCGACGTCTTTTGTGGAACATAAGTCCCATTTATCCTAAATTAGGACGGGTGTGCCACTGCTTCCCTTTGATGTTCCTTTTGACGAGGCGGGGGACCGGGGCAGGGTGAGGCAGGGGGCGGGGGTGCTGGTGAGGCAGGGGGCGGGGGTGGTGGCGGAGGAGATCGCTGGAGCACAAACAGATGTTCAAGGCTCATCTTCAGAGATGGCGATGAAACGGAGTCAGGGCATGAGTCGATACATCTGGCTGTCACACAGTCGACAGTGAGATGAGGACCATGCCGGGGTTGTCACTTTGATGCATAGGCCAACACAGTCTTCCTACGTCTCCTGATATCAACAACACAATACAATGGATGGGCTCATCCATATCCACAATGATGCAAGTGTTACAATACGTTGAAAACATTGACTCATTTTTTTTTGTCTTCTTTTTTTACTTAATGGGGATACAGACGACACAGAGAATAACAACATTAAAATGATTTGCATTTAAAATCTACCACAAAGCTCTGCTCAGTCATTTCTAAGAAACATAAACCTTAATGAAGCATATTATTCAGTAAGGATGTACTCCTTTTTTCAAAGTGAACTGTGGTTATTCCTGATTGTGTGAACATGTTTGCCGTTTGCCCTCTCACTCTAGGATTATGACGATGGATATGGGACAGCTTACGATGATCAGGGCTATGAATCCTATGACAACAACTACACCAATCAAGGACAAAAGTAAGTAACCACCTCTTGGTTTTCAGAGCTCTGAACACTAGGTTTTTTTTTTACCAATCAAGTGTCTTTCATCCCAAGCTTGTTTTGGTTGTGCAAAGGAGTATACGGATCGTCAGTAGAAAAACCATTGTATGGTATTTCACTTGGTCTGAGATGTTTTAAGTTGACGTTTAGATCACTCACTTCTTCAGAGAGGTTATCTGAATTTATACATATATTCTGGAATAAAGTTGCCTAGATGTGATTGGCCAAGGTTGCAAGATAGATCTACTTGTGTCTCTGTTAGCAGGTGTGAATAAAGTGTAAATGGGGGGAAATAATGAAGTCATTAATAGCATATATCAGTGGATTATGATGTTTTTAGAAGGACTACACAAGGTAAAAATGTAAATATATGATAACATATGGAAGGGGTCGTTACTCAACTGAGTTCAGCGCATGTCTCTTGGATGGAAACCCTCAGAAACGCATTTGAAAAAGACTGGAAACGAGCTGGTAGTTTCTCAGTGATGTCATCATGATGGCAACTTGTGTCAGATCAACTATTACACATAACAGTTATTACATTTGGTGATTTGGAAATGGCGGAAATGTGGATCAAAATCATACAACCTTTTTACATTTGTGCGATGATGTGACAACTTAGTCTGACAGACATTCAAGCCAACATTAACACGTTTGGCTTTTTGTCCATTGCGGCAATGGCGCACCAAATGTCTGCATTATGTAAAACAGAGGGTCCTGCATGGCTAAATAAAGAGTATCGATTTTCTCATATCAAGGGAACGATCACCCTCCCCATGTCACATAAGGTTGAAGGCTCTCCTTTAGGTTGCTGGTTTGTTTGCTCTTGTCTCTCCGTTTTATTAATCTTGCATCTGTGTCACACAATGTTTCACCTTTATTTTTTGCCTGCGTGAGCAGTTTCAAAGAGGGCGTGATTGTTACTGCACTTAAGATGTCAAAAAATTGCATTAGAGTCAGCTGTAAAAAGAAAAAAAAGAGGAGAAAAAGAATGAAAAAAAAACCCAACATATTAGCCTGTCCCCTGCTTTTGTGCGCTGGATGCTTGATGTTTTTCTTTTGTGCTCGTTCCAGGATGTCAGCTAGGTATCGTCCATCTCTCACACTGTCTCTTCGGGAGCAGCATCCCTCTCTCTGCTCCGCTGTGCTCAGAGACTGAGGGGCACATCTTGATGTGCTGGCTGTTGGATCAGCAGACGCTCGCTGGGGGAAAGGCTGGCTGGCCCTGGGTATCTGCAGATATTTGTTTAAAAGCGGCCTTGTGAATAATCACCAAGGCTCAGGGCAGGAGAAAAATAGAGTCCATCATGTAAAAACTGGTGCCTAGAGGCCTGGTGGGCTCAAAAAGATTTTCTGATCTGTTATCTGGCTACAGACGAGAAAACTAATGGGCTCAGGCTTTGGAGCTGGCTGCCTCAAGAGACAGCTGCTTCAGTTTATTTACTTATTTTTGTTTACTTATTTATATTTTCCCTGTCTCAGATCCGTTATAAAGTTAGCTTTATAGGGAGATTAATTGTCCATGTCTATGATTAGGAAGATGTTGGCAATTTCTTGCAACATTACTTTCAGTGATTGTTTACAGTGGCAGGCTTTGACAGACCTTTGATTGCTATGAGTTTGGTCATCATGTTGACAATGTTAGTCATTGAACACAGCAGTTGTTATAAATCTCGCGAACAAGCGTGCATTTGTTTGTATTTGTTTGTTTCCTAACTGATACAAGATTATTATTACATGACAGTTTAAGAAGGCGCCTTCTCAGTTTCGGCAGAATACTGCTATATTCCTACAGTGTTGTGTGTCTTGGAAATAGATTGACAACATGCGCAGTGTTTGCATTGTGTGCATTCATTGCAATCGTTTGACAACAGCTCCTCCTTTTAAAGCCATTCCACTTTTAGAGGTAGTTACATTTCATTAAATATTTCGTTGGAAAAGGTGCAGTCATTTTTTAGACAGTCCCCCCTCATAACAGCCTGACAGGTCAGAGCTGGAGCAGGGCCCGTGAGGAGCGTGAGCTGGGATCCGTGGACAGACAGTCTCTTAACAATGCCTCATGTTGCCTTCAGGAGCTTCAAGTCTGAAGACCCGAGATCTGGCCACGTGGCAGGGACTTCTGTTGCTGCAGGCTAACAAGCAAGGCAATTCAACATTCCCCTAGTATGATATCACCCCCTCACTCTAACACCACAACCACCTACAGGAAGAGAGGAAGATATTTTGTGTAATAAAGGATTGTGTTTGCAACTCGGTAACCCGGGTGAACAAAAATCTAATTCTCAACACTTTAGTTCATTAGATGTCAGTGTGTTCGCAGCGTTTTCCAACTGTATGTTGAATAGGAAAAAAAGGATATACGCACATAACCTTGAGACATGAGAATTTAGCTCAACAAGGTTTTTCAATCGCACAGAGACACACGCAAGAAGACATTTACATGTTTTCGAAGAGAGGAGCAGCCTGACACCTATGGCATTGTGGGGAACTGTCAAGAGCCGTCGGTCCACCGAACCGCAATCACTCGCAGTCTTTTCCCTTCGAGTGTTTGTATTGCGCAGCGATTCAAATGATCATCCACTTATTAAAAGCAGCAAAGGGCTTACGCTCGGGAGAGCTGACGGAGGGCGGGGTGGCGCAGACGTGTGGGTATTAATCAGGTGTAAGGTCGTGGGGGAGACGGGAAGGAGGAGGAGGCGTGGAGAGTCTCTTTAATCGTATTAGTGTGAGAGCAGGTCTGACCTCCCTGTGGGTAATTGAGGAGGATGACAGGTGCGGCCCAGCGCCAGCCGGACCCAGGGAGAGGTCATCCTGGGCTAGGCCAGCTCGCCGCTTCGTCGCGAACAAAGCGTTATTTCATCGCTGTCACCTGTGAGACTGAGACGGGAGGCTACGGATGCCTCTCGCCCCTCTTTTCTCCTTCCTTCCTTCTCCCCCCCCCCCACTCCCCCTCTTCCTCCCCCTCCGCCCTGCTTGCCAGCACCTCTTCGTCATCGCGCTGGCTCCCACAGGGCTACATTTACCGTCAGGGCTGTGACACTCTTGCAAAGGGCAGACATGTCCCTCAGGAACAGCTGTAAAACTCAATCCAGGTGTGGAGTACTATAGAGGACAGCTCTACATGTGTGAATAGCAAAGGGCAGTCTTCGCCTGGACCACCAAGGGCAGAGTATGACTCTATTGGGGAATGTACCGTGTCTTCGATCAAAACGTTTTGTTAGGAGATGCATTGTGCGTGGTTAGGAAAAATGAAATGTCATGCTGGTAGACATGTTGGAGCTAAAAAGCACGGTGTGTGACCTAGGGGTCCTGGGATGGATTCTGGGAAAGTTTCTGCCTTTTTCCTGAGCTGTGAACATGTTCTATTGTGTGAGAACTTTGCAATACACTGGGCATTCATTTAAATTCTTTATTTTAGAGCTACCGTAGTAACAAACCATAACAATAGCAACCAAAAAAAACACTTATGTTCATTTCCATTCTCATTTTTGAAAGTAAATGTAATTGGAATGGGTTCTATTCAGGCAAACCACATTTGACACATTTGTACATCCATGACGTTGACCACCATTGTCCATCATTGTGACACCACAGCAGGAGTGCAACAGTAGAGATTGCCTTGCAATCAGTCCATGTGTCGAGCAATCAACCGTGGTCCCAGAGGGACCTTGTCAGCTTCAGTTAGGTGAACCTCATTTTGGACAATATGCAGGAAACTAAATAGGTTTATTTTTAGGCCATTTTCCTTTATAGTCTGTTGTCATCCTAGTCATCCTAGAAAGTGGTCAGGCAGGTCCGCACAGGGGTCTTCTCCCCACACGTTTTCATTTGTTCTTGTCATCCTCTGGTCTCAACATTCGAGTTGAGAATGCTACAGTAGCATACTCACTAACCCAGCACCCCCCCCCCCCAAAAAAAACAACTAAAAGCATGTCAGAATACCCAGGAAGTATTGCCTGGTTCTCTGTCTGAGACTAATGATGTCACAATGACTTTGACGTTTGTTTTTACCCGCATGCTCCCTCTACTGCTATTAAATATACGACAAAGGCACAACTGACTGGGTTACATTGGGCATGTGGCACCTCTCTCACTAGGTTTCCCCCAGATTTATCACAGAGGACTGGAAGAGTAATGGAGGTGTAGCAAAACAAAGTCCACCGGGGACATGTACTACATCATTCAGATTTAACGCCGCCATCTGTCTAATGGCGCCAGGGAGCGCCACCATCAGTGGTTAAGATCGCCTATTCACGGAGATGACAGATGCATGTGAGAGGCAGGAGCATACCTGTGGAAAACTAGGTTTGAAATTCCTGCGTCGTGATCACGGGACAGGGGTACTTAATAGGCACAGCGTTTATTTCTCAAGGTCTTAGCCTCAGTTAAGACAGATTGCCGTGCCTTGGCTGCCTAACAGGCTGGGAGACATAGGAACACCGGACATGCGCATCCCTGCTAATGAATGTCAAATCAAAGACTGACCTATTTAGAGTCAAAGTGCTTTCACACCTATGACAGGGCAATATCTCCGAGGAGTTTTTCAATGCCCTGGACATCTCATCTTTTGCTTGTGCACATGCTGCCAGCCATGCTGTTTGCAGTACACCGAGCTGTGATTCACAGCCAGGGATGCTAAATGTGTAATACACAGGGGAGTAAACCACAGCGAGTCTTTTCAACTGAAAGTTCTCAGCGATAAACTATTTTCCACTGTTGCCTCTGCCTTGTTATGCCATATTACCTTTATGTTGCTAGTGTGAACCAGCAGGAAACTAAAAGCCTTCCTTTGAAGTGAAATTTATAATTATGCAACACAGCAATGTCTTGGTTCCATTACTATCATTAGCGTTTAAGGAATGTTTATGGAGTTTGACTGTGATAAAAAAAAACACATTATAAAATTAATTTAATGCGTTACTGTTTGATTGTTTTAGTCCCAGTCACATATAGCACACCATGGGAACTTCAATATTTATGTTTATAACTGGTTGATTGACATCTAAATGTGATAAGGGGTGTTTGACCGCTGTTGAGTTAAAGACATGAACTATGCACCAGTAATTTCCTCTGGATCTTTGACCTTCTGGAGGACTCACCGTTCAGGGTAATTGAGTAGAATAGGACACTGGTGAAAAGAGGCAGCGTGGGGATATTGACAAAATGTCACCCCAGAAATTAGAGGTGCCTAACTGCTTTTGGTATCCTCCTTTTCTCCGTTAAAGGGAAAGCATTTGATTTGGCAGCTGTCTGGGGACCCTTCCAAAACCATTCCAGAACATTTCTGAACTATTGTCTAATTGTCTTTGCAGCCTGCAGGGGGAGGTTTTTGTTTCCAATGCGATTTTTGAAAAATGGGTTTTGGAAAAATGTCGTTGGTGGCTTGTTGTAATTTGATGTTTGTTCAGAGATGTCCTCCTTGCAGCACACCCCAGTGGTTGGTCATGGTGAGAAATCTAATGATTTTGAATAGCCTGTCAGGTTTTCACATGGTCTGTGTGACATAGCTAGAGAAAAGATGCACAACTCTCTCTCTCTCTCTCTCTCTCTCTCTCTCTCTCTCTCTCTCTCTCTCTCTCTCTCTCTCTCTCTCTCTCTCTCTCTCTCTCTCTCTCTCTCTCTCTCTCTCTCTCACTCTCTCTCTCTCTCTCTCTCTCTCTCTCTCTCTCTCTCTCTCTTTCTCTCTCTCTCTCTCTCTCTCTCTCTCTCTCTCTCTCTCTCTCTCTCTCTCTCTCTCGAAGAGTGGTGTCAGATATTTAGCGACTGGACACCAGTGGCAGGCTCATGGTGGCACCTCTACTGTGAGGTTTGATTAGAAATCTCACCTCTCTCTGAAAAACAACATCTGTTCTCCCTTAGTCAGTGACTTCCACACATGAGCATCCTCACTCTGGAAGCAAGCAAGCTACACACACACACCATGGACTGCTTGTTTATCCTATCCCGAGATGCCTCTCACCGATCAGGTTGTCTGATTCACAGCACTTTGTACAACAAACCGATTTAGTTATCAATCAAGAATGGATGGTTTAGTGCTTTGGGGGACACGGCATCGTAAAGGTTCTCCCCTTGAGAAGTCTTGTGGTGTTGAGGTTGAATGCTAAGCCCCAACTGGGGCACCTGCAGCTCTCTGATCCCGAGCTGGAGAGAGAGGCTGCTGGTGTGACAGGCCAGACTGACAGGCTGGGAGAGAGGACTCAGCGGTGATGGGCCACGCCGTCTTAGTGGCAGTCTTATGATGAATTACCTCTCCAGGGTCTGAACGATGCCACTGATACTGAATGATGCCGGAGCAGGATTGTTCTGTCAGCAACTCACCGGGGACGGCAGATAAATAAAGAGAGAAATCTAGAAATGAACTTCAATGCAAGATGGCCTCCTTTTTACTTTTCATTAAAGTTGCCATCTCTCATATATCTCCATATGTGCTGATATGGAAGTGTTAGGTTGTGGAAAAAGACGTGCCAGGAAATTGCCATGTGAAGGCACAGATGTTACAAACTTTTGAGTGATTGTAGCCTGTCTGATCCTCTCTTGGCAGCTTATCTTTCAGTAGAGGGTGTGCTAAAGACTCCTTCAGTGTGCTCTGGTTGTCTTACAGTGCAGGGTATTGCACAGGCTCCTTCACTGCTGGGTTTACATATTGTTTGTGATTTGGTGGAACAAAGTAAGACAAATCTGTTAGTCTGTCAAGAGTTAACTAACAACAACAACAACAGCATAATGGTTACCATGCTGTGCAACACTTGGAAACACCATTGTTCCATTCCATTGTTCTGCTCTTCCGTTCTATGAAGAAGAGGTGGATGTACCGTGTATAAAGACTGTGTACATCTCCATTCTAATAATGCACTTTGTCTGATCGCATTTCTCTTTTTCTTCTCCTTTCAGCTCAGAAGACTATTATGAATATGGACATGTGGTAAGCGGGGAATCCTACGACTCATACGGTGAGTTTACAGCTTCACGAAAGAGCGAATTGTTCAGATGAATCTCTCTCTCGATTTATGGTCAGCATGGATCTGTTAATCATGCCAGTTTGAGAAGTTTCAACACTGTTTGAGTCCTGTATTCAGTAGCGGCGCTTTTCTTATGTGTTCTCATTAAGAAACTGTCGTCTTCCGTCTGCAGATGTCACGTCTTTGTGTTCTGGCAGTTTCGTGCCCACTAAATATACATACAGTACATGACGGCAACCTTTGCCATGGTCTGTGAGATCATATGTTGATTAAATAGTTATGGTGGATATGCTTGTTAGTCTATAATCATCCTTTAAATTATCAATAATTGAGGGAAGATATTACAAATTTATATGTGGACACAATGTTCTGGGTGATAAATTGTTACGAAGCATGAAGAAAAAGCTGAAACAAAACAATGTGCACACTTGTAACCATGCGGGCACACTACCCTATCAAAGTGCTGACTTGCAGTAGAGAAGAAAAGGATGTCTGGCAGTTCAAAGGAGTCCTTCAGAAAAACAGTTGATGTACACCCTTGTTCTCAAAACGCAAGGTTACCTTGGTCACTGTTTCTAAAGTGATTGTCAGTTAAAGGTTGACAAGTTTAATTAAAGAGTATTGGTTAAGGGCTGCCAACTGAGACCCTGTCACAGGGAAAACAGGCCTTTTGTGAGCTTCAGCTCAAGGGACAAGTCTCTGCTGGCTGGAGATCAGACAAAGGCTGGCATCGACGCAGGCACTTGCACATCGACAGTGATGGGGGTGAATGGGGGCTGATTTAGACTAATGGTAATTGTGACCTTTCGCCTGGAGACACTAAACAGGCTCTTTTCAAGTCGCTATTTGATCTTCTGATTCAATTATCTAGAATGGATCCTTCCAGGTGTAAGGCGCAGATTCATGATTGAGCTTCTGTTTGAACTTGCAGACAACGACTCGTTTGTTGTCGGTCCACTCAAGTCAACACCAGTCTTTTGAAACCCTTGTGGAACTTACTCGTTTCTGAAGTAGCTTCCTTGATTTGACAAGTCACGCCAATGTCACACTCTCCGGCAGCACACTGATAACAGGGACGTCCATTTCCACAAACACACCTCAAGTAGTGGTAACCTACATGCTGTATATTAGCATTTCCCCTGTCCCTTACCTGTCCCTGTTGTTCCCTCTGAAACAGGTCAAGAAGAGTGGACTAACAATCGCAGCAAGGCACCGCCGGCACGGACAACTAAAGGAGTGTACAGAGAGCAGCCATACACCAGATATTGAACTGTTTGTACAACCTGAACAGTCCCCCATGGCCGTGTCTTTCTAAGTAATGGATTTTTTATGGACGCTCCCCCCTTTTTAGAATATGTATCACACAAAGCCAACTACTAACAAAGAGGAGATGGTGAGAGTTAAGACCTTGAATCAGCGTTAGAAGTTGGTTTTCAAATTGAAGACCCTGGTAATATGACATGACTGAAGGGCACATATACAGTACAGTAGGTGATATTGCCACCCTTTTGAGTAGATTATAAGTTTAATCGTGCATTATATGTGACGCTTCTCTTTCGACTGCATAGTAACATTTGAATGACTCCGCAAAGGCATTGAAGTAACATGTTTCTATATCACAGCTGTATGTACAGTATGTATAACAACATGTTGATGCAATGTTGTATTAGAGTCCTACATTGTTGCTAAGAGGAGTAAGAGAAACGTTACAAATAGTGCTGCTCTCAAATCTCAGAGCCTGCTGTGATTGATCACTTTAATATGTTAGTGCTTAGCTCTAGAAAGGTGAAGTATTGTAGATATTTTTTTCTGAGGGGTTGGTTAATTGTTTCCCTTGTAAGATACACCTTTACAATAAGAATGCAGAAAGATCACTGTATACTTTGTTGTTTTCTCCTTTTGTAAAATGATAGTTATTTCGTGTTAAAGGGCTTATAAAAGCATGGTGTGCAAACATTGTGGATAGTATCAACTGTTTTCTCCTAACCTTAAAAAATGTGTAGGTGTAATCGTTTGCGTTCCAGTCTCCCACTCTAACCATTCCAATCTTAAATCACAGGTCATATTTTATGTAAGATATCTTCAGTCCAAACATGTTGATGAGCTTTAGAATACGTGATTGATGCTCTTCATGCTCTTAACAATGATCAATCTTTTAGTTTTAAACTTGAAATGCTTTCAGTGTAATTATCAAGTTATATTGAAACATCAAATCATTGCAAACTTGTTAAAGGTTCCCACCAGGTAACAGGAGTAGTGTATAAGTACTGTATATTAACCTTTTCAGCTTATGTAAGCCCTTTAATATTTTCTTCTTGGTTGATGCAAAATAAACATTTTGAAAGAAAGACATCGTGTTCCAGAGAATACTTCTGCATTTATAAAATGAAATAATAATCTAAACTAATAAATCACACCATAAAGCTTGATGAAGACCATTTTGAAAAGAAACGTTTTATAGACCATGATTTTAAAGGTTCCTGATGATTGGGCAGATTGAATAATAAGATGTATAACAACATAAAACGGATCATTATATGGCACAACAAAAACCCAATAATGTTTCCCTGTAGTTAAAGTCAAGTCAATTTTGAAAACTGAATGTACACACAAAACAACACTGTATGTGACCATTTTCCAGACACAGTGTTATTTGATATCTTTCTATAATTACAGTTCATGTCAAGCAATAGTTTAGTCAAAGCATTTGATCAAATTTTTACTTCAGGAATAAGGATTTTATACAGTATATACTTCTGACATACAAACAAAAACACATTAATTCCAAAACCAACACATCTGTATCTTGCTTTTGACAATGCGCCTCATATGAAAGTCAATATTTTATTTCCAATGCTTATGATTTGTTTGAAGAATGAA
Organism: Osmerus eperlanus; assembly: GCF_963692335.1. Taxonomy (NCBI): domain Eukaryota; kingdom Metazoa; phylum Chordata; class Actinopteri; order Osmeriformes; family Osmeridae; genus Osmerus; species Osmerus eperlanus. Next base: position 5,054,722 of record NC_085037.1, read on the forward strand.
CACAAGCTGAGTGACACCTACGGCAACAGGAATTCTCAAATGTCTGTAAACGATGGCTATTCTATTTTATAGAATTCGTACGGGGGATTTCTCTTTTTCTGTTGTTGTTCTGCTCTTCCTGTTCTCTTCTGGTCGTGTGGCCCTCTCCCAGTCTATTAAAGAGCCTGCCATTGCCCTGTCTGTTAAAGAGACTAAATGACCCCAGCTGACCTCCGCAGAGAGAGGATGGCAGTAGCTGGTTAAAAAGGCCTCCATTCCACAAGGTAATCAAACTGAACCAATTTAACCCCATCCCTAATGTAGTTAGACATAAACATTTTCTAAAACTAAAAGGAGCATTAATATGTTTTATTCTGTCTCTTTTAAGACCTTCTGTAATCTTTAGTGGCTTTAAAGGCAAAGCTGGGGATAATTAGAAGTCCTTTAAATTGCAAAAAATTATCATAAATAGCAGTAATACTTTATCAACTTCTATAAATAATTGTATCATAAGTCTTTGATAAAATGTCAAATTATGAGTAAAATGAATAACCCCACAGCGTTGTTTAATCTACAGAGTCTGATGTTTGGATACTTTCAACTGTAAATACTTAACCAATTTGTTTTCTCTGCATTATTTTAATCAATTTTCCTGTCTTCTTGTAGGTTGAAGTCAATACCTACTGCAGACAATCCTACTCCCTGGTTGTATAACAGTATTAAGGCAAGGTGAGTCACTTTAATTTAAGATTGTGGTATGAGGCTCTTTTTCTGTTAAAAAATATGTAGTACGGAAACATACAACTGCATTAGAAAGATGCTGGCTGGTGGAATAAAAACTTTTATCCAAATGTCTTGGTGTTCAAGGTGTCATGTCACTATCACTGTGATAGTACCGTATAAAAAAATTATAGTCAACATTTTTAAGGAGTTTGTAACCAGTACACAGTCATTGGTGAGCTTTTTAGAAACACGGCAATCCACCTCGAGGCTGAGGAGAGCCTTGGAAATCCTCCCAAGGCTGGCAGTGTCCACAGAGCACAATCCTAATCCTTCCTGTTTAACCAAACCACAATCCCTCTGGGTATCTGGTGCCAGACAAAGTCTCTGCCACCCTTTGTGCCACTGTGATTATGAGGTCATCTGAACACTTTGTGGCCATGTGCCATCTTGATGGAGATGGGGCCTTTTGCCTTCCAAGCCACAACGGGGATGTTTCCAGCTGGAGTCATAAGAAAAACATGCCATGCATGAGCACATGTCTCGTACAGAGGCATATAATGACTTATTGATTCTTCACTTTGAAGAGTGGCTAACGAAATTCCATTATTTAATATTGTTTTTAGGGTGAAACCAAACAAGGCCGGTGCAAGGAAAACCAAATCCACTACATTCACCAGCAAAGAAGCCTCCTTGTGAATATCTCCAGGATAAAATGGTGGACTTTCAATTTCCGCTAACCGAGCTGATGTGAAGTAAGCTGGGGGTCGGCGGAGATGGTGGTGGAGCCACCTGAGGAAGAGCACCAAAGGGAGGAGGTTAACGTGTGTATCACACTTGTGCCAGACTCCAGAGGAAAAGGACACCTGCCGGGCAAATGGAGTTTGTCCTCCCCTGGGACACTGTCAGGGAATGTTTCCCTCACAGTGCCACAGACTGTGTATACATTTTACATACAACCTGAAGTGTGCTGAACTGACTATGAACCCACTCTCCCAGTGTGTGTTGACTGAGAGTTAATGGGGAAATGTGACTCTCCCTCTCTTTAATGCATTTGCTGTACTTCACAAGAGAAGAAGAGTAAATTAATAATGCAATATGCCATGGGCCTGACATCGTATTGCCAGAAATGACAGTCTTCTAATTACATTTTGTTTTGTTCATTACACTATATCTAATCCATTCAAATGAATAAATAAAACCCTTTCAGTGCCTTATTGTGTGCCAGCAGAGCTCAGGATGTATGGCCACCGACTGTTTTGAGACTGACAATACACGACAATGCAAAATCCTGTATCCCTTGTTTCCTGAATTAGATTTTCATTTTGATTTATCATGTGACGTGTGGGAACACCATGGTAGGAGGACATTCACCAAAGCCCATATTTCAGATTTAAAAGATTTAAAAGAATGTTGAGCTTAGAATAGATTTTGGCGGTGAGAAACCTCCTTGTGCATAAACCTGGATAGACCCATCTGTATTCCTCACAGCTCCATATCCTCAGCAGCAGACAATAGTTTTCCATTAAGGGAAGTGATTCTCTCTAGGCTCTCAGGCCAAGCCCCCAGACAATAACACTAAGGGGTAAGCTTGCATCTCTGGATACCAGAGTCAGCTTTCATCACCTCCGGGGGAGGACTCCACAATGAAGTGGCTTAAAATGCCAGCCTTATCTTGACTAAGCCCGTCTCAGTTAATAAAGTACGAACGGCTTATTTGATTATAAGTGTACACATAGGATGCCATGATCCTGTCACCAGACACCAGGCAGCTCTATTCAGGATATGACTTGCAAGTACTCAACTCCCTCAGCTACTTCCTTGCACAATATTGTTGATAACACACTGAAATAATGAAGCTCTTCATGTGTTGAATGTCCAAAACGGAATAATGGCTTGCTGAGGTAAACGTGTAATGTAGCCAACACTCTTAACATAATACTTAACTAAAGATCACTTGATTCCCCAAAGCTTCATCAATTGACTTGTTTCAGGCTAAAGAACTCTTACCGTTCGTTCTTGCCTTTTATTCCTTAAGTAACTCAAGGGATAATTTCTGCCTATGTTGAAACACTGTGATCCATTTTTGAATTGCACCTCTTTCATGTTCATGTGATGTAAGAGCCAGCCTGGTAACAGGTCACTGCCTGACAGAGTGGAGAAAGAGTCATTATCTCAGGAAGAAATGTGTTCATTTGCTCAGCTTCCTCCAATCAGGTACAAACTGTGTGGCTGTGCTGTATGTCTGACATCATCTGTTATTTCCATGTTTTATTCTTGTGTACAAATACTACTGTGTAATGTTTCAACATAACCTCTATCTATCAATCAATCAGTCAAAAAATGGAAAGGTTTACCATACATATGTTGCAACAACATAAGCAATGACGCTTGTTTTCATTGCCATTGAATCAATTTATTTTCTCAATGCCTGTTAATGTATTGTGATTTACTATCAAACCATGAAAGAAACATGGACGTAGACTATTACATTCTGTGTATTTACAAACAGTAGCTTAATGTTGTGGACAATTTAGTAATAAAACATTGAGTCCCATAGACTGAAGCATTTTGATTGTACACTGATTGGAGATATTAGAGAGTCCTATAGAAATGTCTGCACTGCTTTGCAAGGTCAATAACCTTCCAATCACAGCATGCAGCCTCTAGGAAATAAATTACCAATAAACTGGCATGATCTTAACTGTGTTGGATTGACATTTCTTAATGAAGTGTGTGGTAAATCTAGTTTTACTTCAGAGAGAAGCTCTCTGATGAATTTCACCAGTGGCGGATTTTGAACTTCAAAAAGGACCATGATTCCAAGATATTATTTACCTTTAGATGCCCTTGAAACAATACTTGCAGATCAAACACGTTTGTGCAGGGACGGCTGTCTAACTCTCAAACCCTTTTAATATTGTATGTTGCCCACTGCTCTGTCTCCAATACATCTCTCTCCTGATGTAAATACTGTCAGTTCTTATTCTTATATCTTTATTCTGCTTCCACCTCTCACTGATCTGACTTTGAAGCGTTTTTCATTTATTGGGGGAAGTATTTGATTACTAAGGTCCACCTGTTCCTGCCCCCATGAAGGGGGAGGGCAGGGTTCATAAGGGTGGATGTGCCTTCAGCCAAATATAGGAACATTCAAAATGGGGCAGTTATGTCAAGGAGAGGCTAATTTCATCCCCAATTGATCCATTACAGCTGATACAGCTCTCATAAAAAAAATGAATTTACGCATAGTCATAGAAGGGGATGTATTGCCAGGTTTCCTCTGAACAGTCCAGCCTGTCCTGTAGTGTTGACATGGCCTGGAGGATGACGCAGGGATACCACACTTATGGGTTGTTGTGCACAACATGTTGTCATACTCTGTGTTAAAAAAAATCCTGGGTGAAACTAATGACACCATCGCTCAACAATCCTATGAGGACCAGAAGTTTGCTGTTTTGTGCCGAGGTAAAGGCTGCAGCAGTTCGGATGGCCTTTCCGATGGTCAGCGATCAGCTTTTGACAGCAGGCCTTGTTAACAGCTTCAGCTGCCTGCCTGATATCGAGTCTGAACTTTACGAGGCTGTATGTGGGGTTTCCTTACAAGGAGAGTGGAAACAGCCCAATGCTTCAATCCACAGTAAAGACATAATCAGAACCGAAATACATACCGACAATAAATAAAATCCCTGCCATGTTTAGTTGAGGACCTGTAACTGTGGCCCTTAAGAGGAAATTGAAGAGCACTCATAACATCTCTCTTTCCATTTTTTCCCCTCATGGAATTCTGGCCTTCCACTTGACATTCCCCTCGCCTGAACCTTTGTTAGTGTGGCACTTTAATCTCCTTCCTCAACATAACCATACACTCTTCTCAAAGATGCACAGTGGACAAGCTTCCCATTTTAGTTTCTGGAACAGATTTTTCCATTTATTTCTCTCTAAAGTTCTTGGGCATACCTCAACTGCATAGATGCTTATGCATTCATAAAGGTGGTGATTCAAATTGATGGCAAAGCAATCTAAATTCTTTAAGGTCATTGGAGCTGGCTCCTTACATTCCCGTGGGGCACTGTGATGACAAGGAACAGCTCCTGCACTCATTTTGGGACATCATTAGAGATCCAGTTCCAACGGAAGACGTGTTCCCGCCATGGAAGACATATTGCAACGATGACTGGAAATGAAAAAGTATTTCATGTCTTATGAATACAAGTACTGTATACACTGTACAAGAGTAACCTTTTTCTTTTCCAACAGAGTGTTTTGATGCATAAATGATCTGAATACATGGAGTCTGTAATGTTCTGACTTGTATGGTGCACACATTTTATATCGAACATTATATTGACTTCAAATGATAATAAAGCTTTACACCTTGGTATGAATAACACTTTGATTGAGAATGAATGGTGAATTGCTTTACATTGAAAAAATAGCAACTCAGAAAATAAAATCAATTTGATGTCCTCTTCACCTTTGTGATCATCTCTCTGCACCTGAAGCTGGCAAACCCCTACCCTGGTTGCTGCTAGGCAGTAGACCATTATTGGATATTCCCATGGGTCACATTAAGGGTCAGCCTTGTGGGGTAATAAAGTTCTTGATTTAATTAAATTGCTTCGTTTTATGTGAATGAGGAGCCATCCAGTTGGTCAGAGAAGTGATCAGACTGCAATCTCTGACAGTGGTTGATATGCCATAAATCAGGCTTGGGGAGTTTTCCTCTGTTCTGCAGGGAAACACCGGGCCTCTCTGGTGTTCATTTGTCACATAGCTGTGTGCACACACATCTCTTGAGAAAATGATACTGCTCCCTGCCCTCTCGTTCCCCCCCTCCTCTTTGCCCCCCTCCCCCATACCCCTTCATCCCCTCTCAGACGTCCACAGCTACAGAGCAGGGCTTAATAAATCACTTGGGGGAAAATACAACATCTCAAGGGGTAGCACAAACTAGAAATTCTACCCTGGAATTTCAGCAGGGTCACTGTTAAAATTAGCATTTTTTTGTGCTACTTCAAGCGATTAGTCACATGGAAAGCACCAACATTGGGATTCATAAGGTGTTGTCAGTTTATTGGTTCAGCTGTGTAAGAGTCGTTAGGCTTGATGGAAGATTGGAAAATGGTTTCTCTTAACGCTTGTTCTGTTCCAGACCTTGAGGTTCAACAATGAGTGTTGACAAATAGCATGTGCTTAATAGTATCTAAAAAAAGCTTGTTTCATGGTTTGTTGTTTATTTATTTTCTTACTGGTTGTCATTTGTCTCACAGTTCTTTACAGGTAATTCACAGCACTTCTTCATAATTAATTTGGTAATGTTTGGTACAGGACAACCACAATTCACAGACATGAAGTTCCTATACAACTCTTCTGCCAGGTGTATGTACGTTAAATGTTTATCTCTGACAGTGATATGGAGTTATATATACGTCTATGAGCTCCTTCCTAACCTGCTTGTCTTCTTAACCAGCAATAAATAATGCTTTTTGTTCTTAAAAAAAGTTATAAATTAAGATGCTGACAATAAACAAAGTCATGTTTTGCAAAACGGTTATTTATGAACCTAATCTCTTTAAGTCTGGACTGCTACTGGAACAAGGCCAAAGTTGACCTGTCCATCAGACTCTTTATATGTTTTCTCAAAATTATGAGAAATTAAGAGAATCTTATACAATACATCCTTTGAGACGCTCAACATTGCACAGAAACTTGATAAATTGGATTCACAGAAAATGCAATCAATTTAATGTCACAGAAACAATGAACTTTTCTCAAATATAATTAAATGTAACAAAAAGACCAAAATTGCAGATGAACAAAGTATGGGGATTTTTTTGGCGATGGTTGAACCCTACGAGAGTTCTTCCAAGAGTTGTGTGTCTCAGCTGAATAGCTGAAGTGGGTCTGGTGGAAGTTGATAGCACTACTAGCATGACCAGATTTACAATACACTAAAGGCATTGTTGCGGTCATATTCCCATGTAAATGATGAATAGAGAAGATAGAGCAGCGTAAGACAATTAATTATTCCCCCAGTATAAGCCTTCTCAATTATTTATGTTAGTGAAAGCTGAATTCAGATATTTAATGAAATAAATAGCTCTGACTATGATCCAACTGTTCATCCTTAACAGCCTAGCTTCAGCTTGTTAAATCTCACCCAGGATATAAGAAAACCTGGGAACTGGGAATCAATTCAAAATGATAGATGGAAATTGTTAGTTTATAATGACAGAGAGAATGTATGTGAGATGGGTGAGCGTCAAGGCTACCAGCTGGTCCTAGCATTCTGGTATCACATTTGGCTAATTGACAGCATGGATTCTTGCTTCCTCTCACGGCAAGGCAGTTGGCCAGTTAGTTGCTATGGGAGACACTCATTAATTAACATAAGTTAAAAAATAGAGTTGTCCAAGTTTTGTGGTATGAGAATAGCTGTAAAAGCCAACCAAACTGTTTTTGAACTAAACTTGGAAGTGAAAGGAAAAATCCCAAACCGACAAAAATACAAGTAAAATACACTGTTATTGAGGGATGACTGTTAAAGTAGAGAGTGACATGAAGGCAGGAAAAAAAGAATGTGACCCTCTATAATGCAGCCTCGGACCATTCTGTACCACAGGGTTGCTACGGCACCACGAAAAAAGAGAAAGTTTGACAAGTGTGGCATTCATTTTGAAAGCACTTATTGGCATAGCCTCAAAGGTTGCACCTCCCGCTGCCCTCCCCTTCAGCTTCTGTACGCCCACATCAGTGTCACCACTGCTCTCCCTGGAGGGGGGGGCTGGTGAAGCGGGCCGGCCGGGCTGGTGGAGCCTAATTGAGGCCTGAGGAGGGCCGCATCTCCTGTGCTACAGCTGTGCTGCCCCAGGGTGACGGCCGGATCAAACCCCAACGACCGCGGCAGGGTCAGAGGTGGGTTTGTGGCTGCTCTGTTGGGCTCGGCTGCTCAGCATGCAGGGCCTCCTGATTTGACGGCGACGTGCGGACAGAACAGGCTGTCCTGCGATCTGCATGCCCTCTGACCGAGCCCCTCGGCTGCTCTGTGGTCTCCACTCACTTCCCTTCTCTGACAAAGACTCATTAGGATAGAAACTAAGACTTTGAAAGTGGCTGTTGTATGTGGGTTTGAACTATTTCTGACACATAACAAAGAATTTGCTGACTGATGAAGTGTTGTTGGTACTTTGTTGCAATACAGCTACAATTAGATTGACGAAATTAGTCGACACCCAAAATAATATGAATTATTTAGACCACGTGTATGACACAACAGATACGATTGACCAGATGTTGGTCTGCATTATTTTAGTTGGAATAGAAAACAAATGAAACAGTACATTTGAACATGCTTCTACAGCAGGAATACCAGATCCACAACAGAACAGGACTAAAGAATGTACCAACCAGGGCACATTGACAGTGGTGCAAGAGGACTATTTGCTGCCTTCAGACCTGTATATGCTTGTACCAACTGGTCATGAAGACCAGTGGGAGAGCAAGCGCGCATTAGTCATCCCGGCAGACTGAACTTCAGTGACAGACCCACTAATTAACGATTTAAAAAAAGATTCAAGAATGATTTCCATCCAGCTTCCCTCCACCTAATCAGTTCATAATGGCATTTCTGTCCTCGGAGATGATAATGGTTTTTCACAAATGTATTTTTGCTTTGCCATTAAGTGCTCAGAGCTGTTAAATGTATTTATTGTTACCTTTAAACCACCAGTGATTTGTACTCTTCAAAGACATATTCTAAGGACACTGGTAAATATGATGAAATGTCACAGAATTTAAGTGTTATGTAATGGTCAACTATTAGCAGTAGAGTGGTCAACTCAGAGTTTTGACTTCTATTTGCAGCCCATTTAAAACTAACTTGAGGAGGTCATTAGTATTTTTCTTTGTGAGAAAGGTGGGTTATGATAGCTCTGAGCCTGAATTGAAATGTTGGAATATAGGTCAGACCCAGGTCCCAAAATAAAAAACAAAAAACCACATATGTTGTTTTTTGTTGATACACCAATGCACTCACCAAGGCGCTCCACAACAAGTGAGAAATGCAATACATAATTCAAATAAACGTATTCATTCTTATCTTGAAATTGATTATCCACATCAGAATTGGCTAGGCTGCCTGCCATTCTTTGAGAAAGCAATTTAAATGGAAAATGTGCTCGCCTAAATGATCAAATATTTACTTTTCCTCTATGATGTGATTGCAATGGGATTTATAAAAATCTGTTGTGATAAGTATATATAAGGCTATATCATCTTTTGCAAGAATGAGAAAATGAATCTTGTTTCACAGCTGACACTTGAAACCCAAGACAAACAGAGCAAACCCAAAACATCCGAGAGCAAATTTCATGTTTTCAGTTTATTATTTAATCCTTGAATTATTCTGGCAAAGAATGCTTTATAAATGGCAGATATTAAAGAAATGCATAAGATTTACTTGGTGTTAAAGTCTACTCTCACATTAATTTTGCCATAGGTCATGAGTAGGGTAAATATTATCATGTGTTTTGATTATTCATCCTATTTAATTTAAATTTGAATTTAACATTTAGAGGAATTAGAGGACAAAACTGGCATAGAAACATAGTCCAGCTAAGAACAGATCAAAGTCTATTTTGGTCAGTGTGATTGATCATACACTAACTTTAGGACATTGGACTCCTTGTTCAGTCGCTCAATATGGACAACCTGTCCCAGATCTGTAAATAAAGTATTCTTGATTCAAGCACATGTTCAAAGTCAAGGTTCAAAATTGATAGATCAAGCAAGTCCACAATAAAAGATTTCATATACTGTTATCATGGACTTAACTAATTGATACATGACAGACAATAAAATAAGTTTCTCAAAATTGTGATTTAACGCACATGAGCACAGGATATTCATATTCACCAGGCAATTGCCTGGTAACAGTCAACATTTTATCTTCACGCAGAATGTAAAAATTGAGGTGATGCGGAATTTACATAAACCTTTGCTTTGATGTTGCTAAAGCTGTTGCTGTCTTCACTGTTTCGTTTGAAAAGGAGCTAAAGAAGTCACCTGTTCATACCAGTAATTGTGTTTGTCATGGACTGTTACACTGGTTGTATTCAACAATACCATTCATGTCCTCTGCAAAAATGTGTACAATAATCATATGCAGTAAGTGAAAGGTTTTGTTGAGTCCACAAAAAGGCAATGATTGTTGAGCATGGCGATGAATTCATATTAGTGTAGTAAAAATGCCTCTTTCATTTTTGCTCTTCATTGATTGTTTAACCCCCCCCCCCTCCCCTTCTCTCCACACACCATCCTTCTAGTCCTTAGTGGATCCATGCTTGGCTTACTAAGAAAAATGCCACCTGAAAACTGTCCTGACCATCCGAAGAAACACCTATTTATTTTTGAGAGGTAGGCTGAATGATGATATATGTGAACACTACCGTTAAGGTAATGCGATGCATTTGTTTTCTCTAAACCCAGGAATCGATGGCACATGCTCCAGAGGACAGGTTTGGTTACCAGACGTGTTTTCTTTCTCACTGTGAAAGTCTTATCTGATTTGATCTTGTCTGCTCTTTAGATGTTTTTGTTAGGGGGGATATTCATATTCATTTCTGCCACAGCCACAGAAGTCCATGTAGTACTTGTGAGGGTTTGAATAAAAAATCTAGAAACAGATGTTTTCTCATAACTCTACGTAAATTGTTGTTCATGGTAAACACATTCCATAGTAAATTTGATTAAATGTCCAAACCAGCTGAAGGAGGTCTATTCATCCATTTCAAACATGAGTGGTTATTACCAGCTGAAACCAATCTTACAGTATGTTAGGTAATATAGGACCTTTCAGGTTAGAACTTGGGAACCAAGACAATACATCCAATTGTCTTCCAGTTGCCTTGGCGACATGTGGCCTGTGGGCTTCAACCCATATTCACATCAGACAGAGGTCACAGGGTCACCTTTCTGCCCTCTCTACGACTCAGGCATGGTTATACTCGAAGCTGTTTGAAGATGAGCATACAGGTTATGCATTACAAAGCACCTTGCTGGCCAAGACATTCTTGACAACATAACAAATGCTGCCCTTAGATGCCTGAATCCTTTGACACATACCCACTGTCCCAATGTATTATCCACACAAAGTCTCGATGACACCTCTTGTTTAATATGTAAGGCATACACTGTAATACATCTGTGATGCTAGGGTGGTAAAAAGAGATTTATGAGACACAACAAGCTATTTAGGAGCTGTATGTAGTGGGGTAATCAGGGGGAGAAATGGGGTGGAAATTCTCCTCTTCATGCCACATTGATTCATCCTTCAGTGAAGGAAGTCTCCCCATTATGCACACCTCATCTAAACGAGCCCCTAGATGATCGCCGCGGGGCCGTGCCATCTCGATCTGGGGTCTGCTAAGAAGTCAGAGGAGACCTCCCCTCTGGTGTAGGGCTGGTCTGAGGGTGGTCACAACTGCTTGGTCGTAAGGAAGGTTGATGACCCTGTTGGGCCCAGGAGGAGGCACGGCGTTGTTCTGCTGATGTCTTTGTGAGGGAACGGTACTGTGCAGGGATTTCCACACCAGACTCTTTTAAATCGGTATGCGTGAAAGAGCGAGAGGCGCACATTGCGCCAGATCCAGTGTTGTGATGGATGCTGGGGTAGTGCTGAGGTAGGTCAGAGCATTCCTGTTGAATTTGCAGTGTGAACCCAAAAAAACGTTTTCCCATGTATATTAACACACAGTTCTTAGCCCTGCAGTGATCACCCTGTTGCGTCCTCCATTTCATTTGACATTTCGTTTTAAATTTTTTTGCCACCGGGCCCTCCGCACTCTGATGCTGAAAGGATGTGAGGCAGTAATGCTGGCTCAAAGGGCCCCCTGAGTGCAGCAGTGACCACAGAACAGAGCACAGACTCCACTCTGGTCAAGGTTACGATGCAGTTAAAGCCATTTTCTCTCAATGTTCCTCAGCTGGGGGCTAGTCTGAAACAGTGTGGTCCTGCATCCTTTTGTTAATGGCTTGGACAGTGCCTCTCTACCAGCGCGGCAAGGCTGGTTTTGTCTGCATTATCTAGACTTCAAGTATATTGTGGAGAATGAATGGGGAAGACCAAAATACGAGTAGAGATACCCAAGGACATATTACGTTTTGATTTGTAAAGGCTAATTCGTTGTTTCTGACAATTTGCGTAACTTAAGATCTTGATAGAACTAGGGTAACTTTATTTTTCTCATTACCTACAGAAAACCAAAACTGTTTTCAAAGCAAATATTAACAATGCATCTTGAAAGTAGCAAAGGTTTATTGAACATCAGTTTGTGTCCAAATAACTTCAGTTGCTGTGGGATGCCATGCAATGAGAATCCCCACAGCACACGCAGGTGGTTCCATGAGACTTCAGTGTCCCACATGTTGTCGAGGCCAGTTTTATTCAAAGTCAAGAATATTCTAGTTCGCATCCTGTTCCTTCCTCTCGTTGCAGTGTCTCTGAATCTGATCCTCTGCAGCAAAACAGCTCCTGTTCAAGATCATTACACTGATGATGTCACTGATCATCAACGTCCTCTGTCTACTGATGAAATAAGATGTCCCAGTACTGGTATAAAAAAAAGATGTGCAAGTACCGGATTGAAACAAGATGTGCCAGTACTAGTCAGATTAGCCTTAGCATTAGCATGAGCACTAAAGGCTGTTTGTGAGAAAGTGTGAAGGTAAGTCTAGCTCTGCGAGACAGGCCAAGTCTGCTGGAGTGTTAGCGTCTCTCAACATGAAATGAGAACAGACTGTGTTCCTGTGAACAGGTCAAAAGGTTCACCCCAGCAATTTTTTTTATACCAAAAGGTAAAACAGAGCGAAATATTGTACGACACATAAACTATTCGGTTTTGGGGCTGGCTTTGATATTGCTCTTCCAACCAGTTGCGTTGTCATATCGAACTTGTGAAATGTCAATAGCTTAGCAAATAATGTCCTGTATTTCAAGTATGCTTGATTGACACATCGCCCTCTGCCTCCACCTTGCACTTTTCCCTGCCGCATTGTAATCTGTTAAGGGAGGGGGGGCAATCGAATTTTGTTTGTTTCCAAAATTCAATTTAGATATGATGAGGGAGCAGAATATTCTCGAGTGATTTTCTGACATGCAGAGTAAACAGCAATCATGTGATAGAGAGTGGTTCATCTTATCCTATGATCAGAGGCAGTGCAGCGACATAATAGCAAGGGTGATGATATTTGCCATGAGAAGGTGTACACTTCCTCTACCTCTCCAGGTGACTTGATCCAGAACATCCAGCTGACATTGCAGTGCAAATCCACCTGTCCATGACTAATGTATGCACAATACATTTGTGTAATACACCCTTGCTGTGACATTGATAAACACGCATGACAGTGCATGAGTTATGCCTGACCTACCAGTGATGCCAACATTTGACAAAGAAAGCTTATAGAAACCATGATATGCAGCGGTGTCTGATTGGCTTCATGATGAATATAAAAAGAAAAAAAGTTTACAAGGAACTTAACAGTTTATTTATATAGCCTACCTTATCTTAAAAAAAGGTTAGGCTATTATGAGCAGAAACCTGTTCTGCTCTGTCTTTCTCAGTTATCGGAAACATTCTGTGAAACTCAAACTGTATCACCACAAGCCTGCGGTCACATCAACACCACTCTCTTCTCAGTGTCTTCCTACACTTCTGCCACATATACTGTTCCTTGCTCTCCTCTAAAAGCTGTCCTTTCCACTAAAAGCTATCCCCTTGGTCTGAGAGGCCCTTCATTACACAGGTCTCGCTATATGATAACCTCTCCATGCTGAACCTCAACCTCTCTCCTCCCAAGATTGGTTATTGATTGTTTTCTTTAAGCATATTGCTAGATGTACACTTTCCCCCCTCTCTCCCCCCCTGGCTGGTCTTTTATTTCACGTTCATGTATGACCTTATAGTGCAGTATCTTGTTGCATGACAAACGCTTGAAATAATCTGTCTTGTCATCTGCCAGCTTGTTCTTCCATAAATAACTATCATTTTAGAAGTATAGCCAATTGAGCTTTGTCAAGCAATATTTATAAAGCATTCATTTTTCCAATTCCATATTTATTTCATTACCTGGAGCTGCAGTCGTCCCTCTTTCTCGAGCAGAAGTCATGTTGAGTCGTGATACAAAGATGTAATGATAAACATGATCAAAAGACATGCATGATCTATCCTTTTCTTTCATAACATATGGAATAACCATGGCTTATTATTAGATCGTGAAGTATTTCTTTGTTCGGGAGACCAAAGTCTGTGATTTCCTCAATTAATTCTTAACGATCAAGTCTTGTTGAAATGTTTGCCACTTTTCAGTTTGTGTATGCTCGTTTAGCAATTGTCTCTCAGGCAAAGCTCTACTTCTAAATGAAGTGTGAGATTTGTATGTGGGAGTATTCTTGCATCTCAATGTCACTCAGCACCACTGAGAAGAACAAGCGGAGGAACAGATGGGGGATCCTTAACGACCGACGGTGAATTCTGGTATTTGCTGAAAGTGCAACACATCACTCTGGGTCTCTCTTAAGACAGGTGGTTGCCAGCTTTGCTTTCTTTTCAATGCTGTCGTTTTAGATTTAAGTATTGTTAATAATAATTCTACAAAGCACTGAATGTTGCGAAAAAAAAAAAGAAAGAATTTAAACTGTACCACTGTAATTCGGAGAATTGTTAAGTCTTGAAGGCGTCTCCTTGAATACCGCGTTGAATGCATAGAAGAAAACATTGTAACATTGAACTTGTCTGACAGGTGGTGGGCAGCACTGTATCATTTAGCATCTGTGGGTGTTAGTGCTTGTTTTGAGTGATAACACCCATACATCATCCAGTCATCTACTGGAACAAGGGACCAGCTGTGTTCACGTCAGTGTACTGTCAGAACAAAAGTGCTCCTCAATCAATCATCTGATAACTATTCTACCATTAGGAAGATGAGACTGACGCAGTGAATTAGATTGGAATTGGTTCCTTCAGTTAAATTAGCCAGCGCCAATTGTCCCTAGGGGGTTTAAAGAGGGTACTTGCAAAGTGGCTTATTACAAAAACATAATTAGTCTGCTGTGACACTTGGAGGTGGCCTCTGTTGTCAGGAAACACAAGGAATGCTGGGACCATGAGGGGGAAAGGTGTTTCTTGGGTTTTGTGGCGCTGTAGAACAAGATCATTGATTCGAAAAAAGCACTCAATGACCCAAAGCATTGCTGCCAAAGCTTGTTGTCACGACAAAACTTGGTGTCAGGTCCCCTACCAAGTGAAGCCCAGCCCACCATGCTCGCTGTCAAACATATACTAACATTCACCTCATTGCATTTCCACGAAGTCTGCTTTGAAACTTCATACTATGTTTATGTATACTGTATCTCATGTAATCTACAACACTAATATAGATCTAATGGAATTGTAAGACATTTTGTTTGTTTTGCATTGTGCTTTTGATCTTTTTTGGAAAAAGCTCAATCCACATGATGGAGACATTGACAGATTTTGATGAGATTTCAGGATCATGTTCTCTTTTTCGTGTGGCCATACGGTAGCATGGTACACAACATCTAACTAGCTTCTAGTTGGCCATTGCACATATTAACTTTAGGTGGAGTGCATGAACTCTAACCCCCTTTTCAAAGTTTTAAAGTGACATGCCTCCACTTGAAGCCAAGCTCTTGTACACCACCACCACCACCAGATGAATTGATCATCCAGACCTTCCTGGAGCAAGCTGGAAGGGGTGTACATGGGAAGAACAAACACAACACTAAGTTCCTATTTGACACTGTTGCAAATCTCACTAAGAAAAGTACACTCTGTGTTAGTTCAGATTTCTCTCCCAAAAAATGTATGCAATAAGGGACAAACTACAGACTAGTCCTGGAGGAGTGGCCATCAACACTGAACTTTCCCCTATACCAAGCATGCTGCATGTTGAGGCTCTCACTCACTTTAACCCTATTTCTATGGAAGCGTTCATCGAGCTGATAGACTCCTCGAAACCCACTAGCTGCCTTCTCGATCCTCTCCCTGCCAAACTCTGTAGGGAACTTCTCCCTATTATTGGACCACCCATGCTTAGTATTATTAATGAATCTATTGTAATTGGCCAAGTCCCCAACGATTTCAAAAAAGCTATTATTAAGCCCCTTCTTAAAAAACCAAACCTGGATCCAGGTTGTCTTAGCAACTACAGGCCAATTTCAAATTTGCCATTTATCTCCAAAATTTTAGAGAAGGCTGTGGCACAACAGCTCACTGAGCACCTCTCCTCAAATCAGCTTTATGAACCTCTCCAGTCTGGATTTCGTCTCCACCACAGCACTGAAACTGCATTAGCCAAGGTAGTCAATGATCTACTGTTAGCCTCTGACGCGGGTTCTTTCTCTGTCCTGGTTCTTCTAGACCTAAGTGCAGCTTTTGACACGGTGGATCATGAGATTCTCTTGGAACGTATGGAGAACTATGTTGGGATTTCTGGTACATCACTTCAGTGATTTAGATCGTATCTATCCGATAGATCACAATATGTCCACTATGATGGCTGCTCATCCAGGAGCTCTACTGTAAAATACGGAGTACCACAGGGTTCAGTTCTAGGCCCTCTGTTATTTTCTCTCTATATGCTGCCTTTAGGAAACCTAATTAGAAGCTCTGGGGTAAATGTTCACTGTTATGCAGATGATACTCAGCTATATATATGTCTATAAAGTCTGGATAATTTCCACATGCTATGGAAAAATGTGTTTCTAGGTTGAGAGGTTGGATGACTGCAAATTTCCTTCTTCTAAATTCGGATAAAACCGAGGTTCAAATTTTCGGTCCTAAAAAATATAGAAATAATTTTTCCAATCTGACCTTAGACCTAGACGGCGTCAAAGTCTCTCAAAGCCAGCTAGTAAAAAATGTAGGAGTCACAATGGACCCAGACCTTTCGTTTGAGTACCATATTAAGCAAATTACTAGAACTGCATTTTTCCATCTACGTAATATTGCCAAAATACGAAAATTTCTCTCAAAGGATGATGCCGAAAAACTAATACATGCATTTGTTACGTCCCGATTGGACTATTGCAATGTGTTGTTCTCTGGCCTCCCAATTACCCACCTAAAAAATTTACAGCGGGTGCAAAATGCTGCTGCTAGACTATTGACCAGAACAAGAAAGTTTGATCACATAACATCTACTCTTGTCTCTCTACACTGGCTCCCTATCCAAGCCAGAGCTGACTTCAAAGTTCTACTACTAACCTACAAATCTCTGCATGGATTGGCACCACTGTACCTCTCCGGTCTCCTTGCACCCTATTGCCCCGCAAGGACACTTAGATCTCAAGATGCCGGCTATCTGGTGGTTCCCAAAATTAAGAAAAAAACAGCTGGAGGTAGGGCGTTCTCATATAGAGCGCCTCTTCTCTGGAATAAACTACCCGTCTCAATTAGGGAGTCTGATACTGTTTCGACGTTTAAAATTAGGTTAAAAACGTTATTGTTTAGTCAATTCTACGACTGTTAAAGGTAAGTATGTTACTAGTTGGAGGCAACGGGGGACGGGTTGTTTCCATCCTTATTCTTTAAGTATAACTTATTTTAGAGTTCTCTTCCCCTGGAACAGATTTCATGTTCCAAATGAGGGGGGCTGTCGCTGTCTTGGTGTGTGGGGTTGCATCAAATTCCCCTTTTTTGCTCTGTTAAATTGCTGCACCAGTCCACACTTGACCGGTGGGGATCTCATTCTATTATGACTGTAACTGTTAGCTGCTCCTGGCATTCTCTAATCCCTGCTCGCCTCTCTCTGTCCCCCCCCCACACACATCCCTTGTGGTGTGGGGGGTTTGAGTTGTCAGCACCTGCCTGGTCGTCGGTCAGCCAACGCTGGACCTGGTCGCGAGTCTCCCGGTCCTGTCCTACATCTATAAAGTTGAATAATGGATTTTGGTGTTTTAAAAACCCATCGACACTGTATGACTATGTTTAGCCTGTGTTCTGCTCCTCTCTCCCACCAACCGTCTCTGGAGGAGGGGATCCCTCTCTGAATTGCTCCTCCCAAGGTTTCTTCCATTTTTTTTTTTCTCCTGTTGAGTTTTTTGGGAGTTTTTCCTTGTCTTCCTTGAGGGTTTAGGTTGGTTGAGGGGCAGTTCTATGGGCATATGTGAAGCCCTCTGTGACATGCTTGCGTGTAAAAAGGGCTATACAAATACATTTGATTTGATTTGATTTGTGTAGGGCACCAAGGCAACAATTGTTATTTTACCTGTGGGCACCCAGCATGCAGAGCACACAAGCATGCAATATTTACATGCATGCACCCACAGACTTCTATAATTACAGAGGGCTTGCCATTCAGTGTGCTTGGAATTATCCAGGAGAGTCACCCACAGGGTAAATTATAGTTCTTTAGTGGAATGTGTTGAGGTCCTCTTATACAAACCCTGTTCCACCAACCTTTTCTCTCTCCCTGTCTCTTTCATTCCCTGACTTGCAAATACACATAACACACACATGCACACACATACACACACCCTGAAGGGGCAGGGGTCTGGTGCACGCTGCACAATGTAGAAAGATTAGAGAGATTTGCAAGTGCTCAAGCTGGCTACTTCCTGTCAGCATCACTGCGGCAGCTGGAGGGCTGCAATTGAAGTCTTTTAAATAACGATGTGAGCTGTATTGTTGACTTCCTTTTCTTGGTCTAATGTATAGTGTAGAGTGCTGTCTTTCAGGCCCAAAAATACCTTCTGGTCACAGCATCCTTCAGTTGTTGTTGGCCTGTTTTCTTTCAGGGGACTGTGCCAGATTGTTCTCATACATATTGAATTTATTTTATTGATTGAGAATGGGGATTCAATCCACAGAGTTCATTCGCAATGTGTGGACAGCATAAGATGAACATCCTGCTTTCACGAATACCATCACATAATTATTGAAAGATGTCAAAAAAGAAAGAAAATAAGTTTAAACTCAATCTGTATGTATGTGACACAACATAAAGTTCTGGTCTTAATCATTTATTGGATAATTTGCTTTCACTAATACCTCCTGAACTGTATCCAGGGCCTGTGATGACTGTACTCGTGTTTCCAGATAACCCATTTGTTTTCCCTCACTGTAATAGCCTCCACCAATGAGTCTTTCCAGCCCTGTGATCACAAACCTTCAATTCATCGCACAGAGGTTGTATGAATAACATGGTTCAGGCACATCCATTCAGCCTTTCATTATTCATTGTTCTCATTTTCCATGAGAGATTCATTTCTTTCAGGAAGTCATCTGGAAGACATTGAATGTCCATTTCCTGCTGGCCAGTAAGGGAGGGGCTTGGATGTGCTGGGGTGGGGTGTATGGAAATCCAGCAAATAGAGCAGACAAAAAAAATGGTTCCTCACAAATTGCCTGCGTTTTCCATGGTTAGGAATCACAATGACTTTTTGTTGACCATGGCCGTATTTATTTCTACAGCACATGCGGAAGATATGTGCTGTTGTGTCATTGAACTCAGTAATATCTGGGTGATCGTGTCTTTTTTACTAACATTATTATCCCCGTCCCTTTCCTAATAAATAATCTTTTCTCATTTTTACATTTGTGTGAAAATCTGTAAATTGAGTAGCAGTAACACATTGCTTTGATAAGCGTGCTGGGATGGTTTTCACAGTAAGAAGCTGAATAACGACAATATATTCCTCTAAATGCTATCTGTCACAGCTGGGAAATATTCCCTTCTCATTCACAGTTGCTAAAAGCCTACTGGACAGCAAAGATGTAATTTCTTCATAATTTACATTGCATAAGCATGTCATTTTCTCATTCAAAAGGTAAGACTTTTCACAAACACAGGGAGACTACATACAGTGATAAAGAGATGTGAAACTATGTTGAAGGGATTTGATCAAAGAAATTATAGTATTAATAATTAATTTGTGACCTTGGTGACAAATAATTCACATCTTGTCAGTAAAAAAAGTATGACTTTCAGCGTCCAATCTCTCTGCCGCCACTGACCAACACAGGTCATTTTGTCAAGTGCACTACAGCAGAAATAATCATGGCATCGACCAGAATCTCTATTTCCAGAGTTGTTTCCATCCTTTTTGGGGCCATTTCTCCATCGGAGAGAGGGGGAAAGTAAAGAGACAGTTCCTGTTTTAACCATCTGTCACCAAACGCCTTCTGAGGGATGGAATGACAGATTTGGCTTTAGTGGCTCTATCCAATTCACAGGATCAAAAACATGACATATCCTGTCGATTAGGAGACAAAGGGGATATCACGGTGCCGTACGTATCACAATATATTGCCAGAGAAGGTAATGTGGTGACTCACTGTTAATGGATACCCAATCGCGGCGGGGCAAGCCAGCATCTAGTCCGCAAAACTAGGAAACATTGTGAATCTGATATCAATCAAAGTCACATTGGAAACAATCACTTGATATGATATATCTAGCTGAGGCCTGCGGGGAGTCAGGAGGGAGAGGGAACAGACATGCTTCTAGCAGACCAGAGGCAGGCTCCATTAGCACATGTCTCCTTCAAGACATGTCACCTGCTGCTTCACACAACTCTGGGTATTGATCATTCTGCACCCGATGGAGACAAACTTCAGCCCAAGGTGAAACTGAAAAAGACAGAAGAAATGACGCGCTGCTCAAGAATTTATCTTACAACACTGCAAATGAGCTCAAAGACGTTTTTTAATTTAATCTTTGTACTAAGCAAACGACTACTGGGCATTCATTTCGTTTCATGCCAGGTTCTAATGAGGATAGCTTCTGCCTGAAGACTTCTGAGAATGCAGAGTTCTCTAAACAACACCTCAGAGAAGAAGCCTAAAGAGACAGGATAATAGCATCCCTATTATATTAGTCACATCACACGTCTTGTGAATTATGATTGTGGTGTCAATGTTTAGTAACCCGTTTTTACGTGAAAGAAGATCTCAAACTTCAATCCAGGATATTACTGTATGGCTGTATAGTATGCACTTTATCAATGTTTGGTCTCAAACGTGTTGACTCTAACCCTATCAGAACACGCTTTGTGAATAGCTCCCTGTGTGCCCACTATGTTGACCGTGTACAGAAAAATGAAACTCATAACGTTTGAGAGGTTACAGGTCGATGTAATTGGATATCCATCTAACACTCTCACCTAGTCACCCCCACCCCTCGCCCTTCTCATTTTCCCCCGTGCCAGAGTCCACGAATAGGCACCTCGCACTTCAGCCTCTTCAAAATGTCACCTTCTGACAACCTTATGTACGTTTCAGTATTTTTTTTCTGAACGGAGCTGACACATGTCGTCTTGATTAAAGAAAGAAATCAGACCCTCACATTCCAAAAATACGTGGAAAGAATCTAACTGACGCGCCGAAATCTATAATTAATGTGGTCACATTTACCGTGGGAAGAGGAAATCTGATGTTCCCTCTCTCCTCCCTTCATTCTCCGAGCCTGTTTCTTAACTAGCAACTGAATAGTCCCCACGAGAGCCGGGAGAGCTGTGAAAGAATAAATATAACCATAGTATCAAAACTTTCAAGGCTGTGCCATTACTGCTCTGACAGCTGCCTACACTAATTATCCATCAAACAGCTCTTCCTACCACAGTTCAATATCATTGGCACTGTTCAACAGCAAGAGTGCTCGGCATGCACTGCTGGGTGAAACACTCATGGTGTTGTCATTTTTTATCCTCATTTAAACGAGTATCTGCAGGTATTTAATTGTCATTGTCGTTATTTAAAATTCGAAATATATTTGTGTGCGTTCTTACAAAGGCACACACATGTGTCCCTTTACCCCACTTTTTGGGATCGGTCACCTTCCAGTGTTTCACAGTGACAGGTGAAGCTTCTCATTTTTGTCTATTATTCCAATGAAAAGAATGCCCCATTTGAGCTTACTCATCTGGAGTGACAGAGTGAGAAGAAAAAGACAAATGACAGCAGTTCTCCCTCTGTGTACTGGCTATCCAAACTGAGAGAATCCTGTTCACTGAGGCACAGGTAGTGATTTACCTAGCTTGATTGGGTCATTAAGACCCTCTAGAGCCTTTAGTCCAATCCTCCCTCGGGCCCATGAAAAAGCAGCGCATCCACAGTGATTAAAACTCAAGCACTTGGTCTCCAGAACCCCTCACCGACCCTGCTGCCCTCCTTATCTACAAGACTGCCACTGCAAATTAATATAGTCCACAGTCAATATATCAATTATGCAAACGCTAATGCAGTGAACTTCAATATTAATTATTTCGAAGGCATCTTGGGTTGGTGGAACAGCTCTTTTGTAGCCTGAGTTGAACATATTAAAAAAACGACATGCTCAAACGTTGCAGTCTTTTAAAGGTGACAAATACCTTTCATCTCTCTCTCTGCCTCTGCTTAATTGTAGATGATTGCAGTACAGATTACACCTGCGGGGGGGGGGGGGGGGAGGTGAGAGGGGGGGGTGAGAGATGGTCAAATGAGTACATGCATGGCCTACAGCACATTGACAGGAAGTTCCTTCTATACCTTGACGGTGCGATGTTAGGCGGTCCAATGTGGTTATCACAGGCCTATCAGACCTTTATCAGAGATTCCACACTGCGTATGTTGGGTTAGGGGGCACCCCATACTGCTGTCAACAAGTTAGCTGACATTGACGTTGTCATGAGTGGACAGGTCTGCTAATTCTCTCTGGGTGAACACACATTCTCACACATGTACCCTTAAGCACCACGGTTTTAAATTTGGCTGCGGAAAATGTGTTGACAAATCACCTTATGGGAGCTTAATGACTCTCAACAATAGAATTTCATAGACTTTGACAGCATGAGGGAGGCTTTGAAATAAATGAGACAACACATCCAGATCCAACATGACTCGGCGCTCATTTACTTCTGAGGTGAGAAACCATCATGGTCGAGGTGTAGAATAATGTTGGCAGCTTTGACGGTAAGGGGGAGGATATGAATTAATAGCTGACCTTTACATCTTCTACTGATCTCTTTATGTTTGTCATGCATGCATACCAGTCCCTTGGCGGACATGCTAATCCCATTGAACAAGTATTCAGTGTGATCCTGTCTGCAACAGGGTAGGACCCTCAACCTGGTTTATAAAATACATATTAAAAACATACCCTGGTATGGTCATTAGCATCTGAACTCGCTGCCTTTGTAAGGAACTCAAAGCATCTGAGTCAGGTTTTACTTTTACTTTGACACACTGATGTCCAAATGGAGGAGGAAGTAATGACCCACTCTGAAGGAGCCGTGCTGTCCTGCTGGGTTGGGGTTCCATTCACCTGGTCCAACACCATAATGCCTCTGTCACTCACAGCATCAAATTCAATTAGTATCATTTCCTTAACATTTCATTGCCATGGGAACAAGAACTAGTCCTGTGACAACTTTAATTGTATTTTCTTTTCAGCTCACTGTAACATTGTGAACTGCCCTGCAACGTCATGAGCAGCAAACAGGCTTTGGATTCAAAATAACAATAACAATATTTATGAAAGTATTTTTTCTCATTTTGGAGAATCCCGTTACTCAGCCAATTATGCTCCAGCAATCCTGTTCCAGCCAATCAGCTTGGGTGAGGTGAGCTTTCCTCCTTGGTTTATTTTATGAAACCACTGTCAATCAAAACTGTAGGAATGTGCAGAAGTTTAGACAAGAATTGTGAGCGCCGTTTCTCATATTTGAATGTGTTTCTGAGGTTGCCTATTGCAGCTTTCACATTGTTGAGTTGTTTCACAACACATGCTTGGTAAATCAAACACTTCTACTGTTTAAAATGCCACCATTCCACCACCAGCTGTGTGCAGTGACGGTCAATATTTTGGGACAAAACATGGTGTGCTCCAAGAAACAAAAAAGGAAGGCTTCAAACAGAGAAGACAACAGTGGAATGTTCTGAGAGTTCTTGAATGTCCAGGTGAAGAAGGACAAGGACAAGAACCCCTCATTAGAGCTTTCCAAGTCACAAGTGTGAGTGTCATCTAACGTTAAAGTTGGACAAAATATATAATTGTGCGGTTTGCTGCTCTAACCAATGTTTTATTGATGGAGAACCGTTGAAAGGTGTGGCACCACTGATGTCAGAATGGCAGGTGAAATACAGGTCACCAGGAGTAGCAGACGGAGTGCATGTGGTTTAATTTGCTATGAGAAGGGATTTATAATTTATCAAGTGCACTTCCTTTACTGGTATTATGGCACACAGTTGCCTTAAAACAGTTTCGCAGTTTAGCATAGCAAACTGAATTGTGCCCTTGTTCTCTAACTAAACCATACCCTGAATAAATGCTTTCAAGAAGATTTTTCTCCGTCACAATTTTTTTTCTTTTTCTTCCTCAAGTCACTGTAACCCTTTTGAACACTAAACCCCTATCTACCTAACACTGTACTGCATGGTTGTGCGATGAATAATCATTAAAGTAGCATACAACATTAAAATATATTAACCAGCCACGCATTCAGAGACAGCTGGTCAAAATGTGGTATTAGGATTTCATTTAAATAATTGTTTGCCCTTTAAAAGTGCATGCGGGGGAGTGGGTGACATCATTAAGGTGCATAAAAATATGCCACCCCTTTTCCCAACTCACAGACCATGGCGACATTTGCATAATGTTTCTCTAGCCAATCAAGACGAGTGGCCAGGCCCTGCTTCACCAGGAACAGAGGAAACCAAGTGTAAAATGAAGCGGCAGACGAGACCTTGTTCTTCCACCAGACAGATAAAGAAACCAGTAGATCTCTTCAAAGAGGAACAAGTCATGGGGCTCCTTCGCAGCCTTTCGCTCGAATGCTGTCACCGTCATGACGTATAATAATGGGGCTATTAGAGTTGACCCCTGGAGTGTTTATCATCTGGTATTGTTTACACTCTATTAAATACAAAAAGGAAGATGAGATGTGAAGATGAAGATGTTTTCATAGATGAGCACTAACTGTGTCGACATTAGACAGCATTTTCTCAACATGAGCGTCTTCTGAAATAGCTGCCCATGATATGTTATTAATCTCCTCTGTAAATATGTCTCGTAAACATAGTTATGATATAGGCCTGCACCATGGAGAATAATAATGAACAGGATCTGACTGAAGCATTGTGCACTAAGTTAATCAGCCTTGGTAACACATAGCCTCTGTTACAAGCCATCATGAAGGGCCCTGGCTGAAGTAACCAGTGTTATCTTAAGTGTCATGTTGGTTAATGTTTTACCAACAAAGATACCATCCCTGAAATGTCTCTCCGATCCTGAGCAACAACATTAGACCTTACAGATTTGGCCAAAAGTTGCTTGCCGACGTCAAGTCTGATCTGAATATAAAATAGAAGAACAACTACTTCCTTTGCCATTCCTGTTTCACATGCTCAGATCTGTCACAACACTGAAGCCACAGACAAGATGAAAGTGTCGTGATGACTCAAGATTTAGACCCTGCAAGTAGGCGCTGGCTAAAAATCAGCATGTGCAATCATTTGTACTTGCAGTACAGAGGTTTGAATATTTTCTTCTTATTTGCAGTAGATGAGTGAAAGGGGACCTAATTAGGGAGTCACTGGAATCATTCACAGCAAAGTGGCAGCCTCATTTTTTATCATCAATTACCTTGAACATTTTGGACGCCGATCACACGAGACCGGTCTTAAATCCACTGCAGAGCTGTCATTGACGCTAATGGAATTTTAAATCTTCCCTCACAGTGGAGTTCTACTTAAGTACAAGTCCCAATTAAGGGGAGGGTAATTTAGCTAATCTCCAAGGAGGCAACGATAGGCTGCAATCAATATCCAAATATGTGCCCTGCTTTGCAGAAAGCCATCTCGAGTCAGGTCATACTTTGTTATTCAGATGGTAAAAAGTAAACAAGTTGATTCCCTTTTCCGGTCAACTCGGTCTGTTTCACTACAGATCAACTCCACATATTGAATTGAGATTAATAAAGACCTATGAACAGCAAGAAAGCTGATAAGTAAAAACAGCTGCTCTACATCATGTAAAAAACATAATAATCCTTGCTGAAGATGAATATATCTAGTCTCTCTATCTAGTTTTAGAACTGTACAGTTCCTCATTCCCTTAATTCCTCGATATGATGAGTAAGAATTATTACCCCGCTCTATGAATAGAGAGCAGATCATATTTCAGCTCTATTTCTGCTAACGTCTTAAATTTTACATGAAAACCTTATGACTTCTATGTCTGAAAAATGTTCCCTTACTGACTGAGATCAGTATAATCAATAACTTGAGACAAGATGAATTATAAATATGCTCTCATCATTAGCCTTTCAGTCAGTGACTCCGAACAATATTAATAGTATAGTGCCATGTACACACACCCTAACCATTTTTTGGAGATTTTAAATCCTCTGTCTTAAATAGATTAAGCTCTATTAAAACTACTTTTGCATGACATGCTCTTCAATGTGCACACGCATTGTTCAAGGACAACTATGTAATGAGTTTGGGTTTTATTTTTCCTTTTTAATACAGTCTCAGCTAGGCGGATAAGGCAGGCAATAGGAAAATGCTTTCAGATGAGTGAAATGGCATTTACTGCCAGAATAGGATCAGTGTGTCAATCGTGTCACCTAACTGAATTAATCCAATAGAGATGCCTGGCAGGCAGAAATCATTTGTGTTGCAATTTTCCTGTCACCTAAAGTGTTCCTTTCAAAATGTACAGTGTGACAGACATACACACGTTGTCCTGAATGCACAACAGGTGCCATTCAAAAAGTCACATCCACTTTTAGATTGCTAATGCACACATAACATGTGTGACAACCACATGGATGCTGTTGTTCAATAGTGAACAGTAGAAATTTAAATGTTTTACTCAGTTTCTTGGCCCTATTGTTAAAGGGCCACTGACTTGAACGAATTTCACTTTGGTAAAGGTCGTCACCATCATTATTTAGTAAAGACTTTGCTAATTACTTTTAGAGCTAGGAAATCAATCATGAAATTCAGAAAAAAACTTCTTAGGTTCCCTTAAAACTTTTAGATTTTAAACATTTAAACTGGGTTTGCATTACAGCTCTACCAAAGCCGTACTTTACACAACACACACATACAGTGTATATTCACACACAAACACACAAATACAGCACACACACATATACAAAATACATACACACACACCAAACACACAAGTGAATCATTTAGAAATACATAAATCCTTAAATTAAATATCTAAATATTGCTGAAATCATAGTTCCATCTGCTGGAAGAATATCTCATGCTGGTAGAGGCAGGGTGGAGACCACAGCCTCGGATCCTCTCAACAGTGCTGAGTATCAGGTTATCAGCTCAACAGCGATCAATGCATGAATAATTTTCACAGGTGGCCTGAGGGGAAAAATGACTGGGGTGTAGATTTCACTCTGCATGTCCACAGATACTGGAGGCCACTATCAACTGGGCTCGTTTACACACAGTGAGTAGTTCTTGTGTGGCATTCATGATTATTCTAACCTGTGGAGTTCATGTGTCTATTCGTTTTGATCGAATTTTTAAGTATCCATGAATTCAACCAGTTTCCTGGCTACATGCATATATTTAGTCTTACAGAAAATGCAATGGGTCAGCAGTCTGGTTATTATTGGAGTTTGTGGAGTCTGATTGTGGAAGACAAAATAGCTCATTCCTACTTCTGTATGGTTGTTCTGTGTTAGGGCATTGAGTACCGGATATTGCTCTTAGTTCACTGCTAGTTATGCTCTGCAGTGTAGCGTCTACCCTACATAGCTCCATAACCCAATTTGTTGTCTAATCTTTTCAGTCTTTGCTTACTCTCACTAGTGCTTCAAGAGGAATATGGATTTCCCCAGTCAATCTATGAGCATTTAGACTGCCGCAGACATCAATGTAGACATGCATGGCTCCTTGTCTATTGATTTCCCTTTAGACACAAACTTAAATGTTCATTTAATACAGAGAAAAGAAAGGGAGAGACAAAGAGAAAGAGAGAGATAGATACAGGAGGGACACAGAGACCTAAGTTAATAATGTTACTTTTTTTGTCACCAATCAGAATGACAGCATATTGCAGTATGTCTGGGCACCATTTACAAGTCTAAGGTATACGAATGACAGGGTTTAGAAGACAGCACAATGCATTTCTTATCTTCAGTCCAATAGTGGTTTGTATATTTTAGAAAACCTTTTCACGATGACTAGATAATTTGATTAAGCAGAAAAGGTTGAACTGTTGAAATTTGTTGTGGCTGGAGAAGGGGGAGGGCACTGAGGGTACAAGCACTCGGATCACTAAATGGAGTTGTGACAAATAGCTCTGACAATCCCGTCAGTGGAGCAGGCGTGGGGCCATGGCGTCTGGATCGGAATGGAGACATGCCAGGCCCTCTGTGACAAATCGCCTCCGAGTGACAATCTGTCTCTGCACAGAAAACTTTCAGCTGTCAAAGGATCTTGAGCCAATACAAGGAGAAGACGGAAACCCACCAGTTTCTTTCTTTAGTTTCCTCCCCGGGTATGGCTAATAGCTTGTGAAAGGTAACACTTCTCAGCAACAATTTAGCTGAAATTGACATGATTACTCTAACGTTGGTGATACATGTAGCAATAACATTATAGAAAACCTTTTATGGAATTACAAAGTATTACATGAGTGAATGAGGATAATAAGTGAAACAAAGGATAGGGGACTCTTCAAGCCTTCATGTGGTCTCTGTGGATGTGGTTTACACTATTTGACTTTAACACTGACAGTTTGATTCACTGGGGAATTATTATGTTCTATCTCATGCAGCACAGTATGTATGTTAACTTAAAGTGCCTGTAAAGCAGAACTGAAAATGAGTTTTAAGTTCATCACACCACATATGAATTTGTTGTTAACTACCCATTCGAATTCGAATGAAAAAAAAAACAGACAAGTATGTTAAATTAGGCTCGTGAGAAAATCAAAGTCTTCTCTGCTTGATACTGGGGGCGGGCGTGTCGCCTGAAGGAGCTGAAGCTACGCTCCCTCGAATTTATTGAATTTAGCAACAACAGCAACAACTAGCTAAATCAATTGCAGATATCAGAACAGACCTACCTGCAGTCTCTGAGTGTTTTATATGTTAATTCCTTTGTCTTTGCATCATACCAGCTGAGTAACAGAATGCAGGTTATATAAACCGTCTGTCATCTGACGGTTGATAGGTTGGGTTTTGCCCTGCCTATACAAACCTGAGCTGAAAATGGGCGAGAAACTGTTCAACAGTCTAACTCCACATTTCAGTGCAAGTTTTCGCGCTTTGCACATGCTTTCAGCAACTAATTTCACACGTATATAATTTACTGAAAAGCAAATCATGGAATTTGCTTTACAGCATCTTTAAAGTGTCAGCCTATGCTGTATATTCACAAAAAGGATATGTTGAATCTATGTTTGAGCATGATTGGCACACACCTGACTTTTGTCTGCATTTCTAAGGTAATCATTTTAAAAGGGTATTTACTGTATGTTTAGTTTTTGTCTGATGCAATTTTGTTGAAAATGCCACATTTATTAACTTTACATTTCCACTTGAACAGAACGGTAATTTAAAATGGGTGGCATTTTTTTTCTCCCTGAGTCTAATATACCAGGTTACCAAAAAAATTGCTAAACAAAATGAAAGTCTTGGAAATGTCAGAACATAGGACAAGCGCACCACAAAATACATTCAGTCAGTGATCTTATGTCCTTCAAAAATCAAAACGTTATGCTCCATGAAGACTAAATTCATTTTCGTAATCCAGGTATAATGTCATATAGCTTTGGACAAGGAAAGATAATCTTCTCTCTAGCGTAGCATAATGGCCTTTTCCTGTCAGCGTCACATCCTAATGCTCAGCTCCAGCCAGATGAGACATTAGGCTTACAGGATCTTAGTTCTGTCTCATATCAGGCTGCTGGTTAATGGCTCACTCTCTCTCACCGACCAACAGGAGATTCTCACCACTCTCTGATGCTGTTGCTGGCTGCCACATGAGCACACAGAGAACACTTAGCTCTGGAATCTATGCGCTGTTATGGTAACCCAGCAGCACTATGACAGTGAAGGCTTTCCAGATTCGGGGAAAAAAATATAAAGGGTCGGGCGACTGTTTCATTTTATTTATTGGGGTGCATGGGAGGTGACTAAATGGGCATCTAACCTTTACTGGAACTCTGGTGGTGGGTATTTCCTCTAATTAGAGCTCATTTTCCTCTGAGGAAGAGACACCTTATTAATTATGAATCTGGTCTCTTTATAAACGCAAGGAAGTGTGCTTGGCTATTTCCATGACCTGTAAAATGTGGGTCTTTTTGAGTTACTTAAACTCAGTCTGTCCTCATGTGCCGCGAGGAAGGCTACTTGAGTGAAGGTCACATTTGCATATGATTTCCGATTGACTTTTGACCTCAACAAAGATAGCTCTGAGATGTGGATATCTACTCTGACAATGGCAACATCTCCCTTAAGAACTGTCAAGAGAGCCTTTGGCTGTGGAGAGACTCTTAGCCAAGCGTTTGTCACTTGGGCTATAGCTCATGCTTCCTCTGAAACCAAGCTTTCTCCCCCACAAAATAGATGAAAGTGGATGTCTAAAAGGTTTAAAATTGCCATCAGCTGTTTACCTAAATTGATTTGAAAGAAAAGGAAATGTGGCTGTTATTAATTCAAACCTTTTACAAATTCTCAAATCTGGAAAATATTTTTTTACCTTTCTTTTTCGATCTTGTCCGTCCGATTTTTGTACTTACATTTACATTTAGTCATTTAGCAGACGCTCTTATCCAGAGCGACTTACAGTAAGTACAGGGACATTCCCCTGAGGCAAGTAGGGTGAAGTGCCTTGCCCAAGGACACAACGTCATTTGGCTCGAACTGGCAACCTTCAGATTACTAGCCCGATTCCCTAACCGCTCAGCCACCTGACTCCCCTACTTTGCACATTCAGACCTTAATGGTTGAGGTGAAAAACTGCAGGAGGTGCATTAGCTTTTGTTCGGCATAATTTTTCCCTAATTACATCCTAACTCCTGAGCTTTGTCAGGAAATGTTTTTGAAACACATTACTTTCTGCTTCAGAAAAATAAACATCTTAAAGATTGTCCCTATGAATGTTATTATCGACACCAGAAAGCTATTAGCTTTTCATAACCCATTATATGGGTACAGTTTATACACCATTCACACACTTGTTCCCCATGGTATTTAGAGGAAGTGATTTATTTGATTGGGACTCCCCCTGAGTTCCCTCTGGCCATGCTGCCATAGACTTGCTGAGTGTGTTTCATTGTTCTGAACAGATGGAGGATGGTGCCAGGCGGCCCCTGATGAAATTTCCTGCAAGTTTTCTCTGGCTGCTTGAAAGGAGTATGGTCTACCTGGACATACAGGGCGGCAGAATGTCTGCCTCTAAAAGTGTCCTGCTGTGGCCACTTCACCATCTGGTCATTCCTTTACAAACATACTGCTATCATATACTTGCGTGTTTACTCTGCCTTTGTGTGTCTCTCATTTTCCTAAAACATGTCTCAGACAATTTTCGGAATCCAACTAGCTTTGATTTGACATGTTTTTACATGAGCCTGTTGGTCATTTTCCTTCACCCAGAAAGCCAACCTATTCAGTGGGCAGGTGTGGGCCTAATTCTTCCACATGGTAGGTTCAACATCATGCTAGGAGACCCCCATTTTGGAATGCATATCCCATTAATCGTATTACAGTGTCATCTTGCTCCCTATCTTTAAATATGCATTAAAAAGAATGGAGCCATTGAGTATATTTGGCATATAAAAGATACGGCCTCATCATTAAAAATCCATGTAAGCCCTTTAAAGCTGAAGAGAGGTGATTTCATGCTTGGCTGCGTCGTTTCGCGAGGTTGCTGCCCGCCCCCTCTCCCCACCCCACTTAGATGGCGACGTCCTTGGGTCCTACCTCCCCCGTGCGAGTCTCCGCACGGCATAGCGGCGGGATGGATGCGGTGTCTGAGCTAATGGAGCAAAGAGAACACAAGGTGGCCTGCGAGGAGAGGGAGCTGGAGGAGAAATCAGGGTGCTCTTGAAGCCTCGCTGTGCACTCTCACACTGCACGTTTTCCCTTCCCACCTGGGGGAGCGGTATCACTCAAAGTAGCCTAATGTATAAAATGAGAAGGCTATAGGATGCAAGCGCAGCAGAAACTCCCCATTCAGACTCGTGAAGCTACACATTTCGATCGCTTCCAACTGTGATCGGAAGCCGAAGATCGTCTTTTGTGTTAAACATGCAAGAGTGCAACAGTCATGCTCTTTACTACAAAAATGTGGCAGATATCCCGTAAAGAACATCTGGGGTTTCATAATCATAAAAACATTATCTCTCTGATTAATATGATATTCTTAAGCTCATGGCTCTCCTTAGCAGACCACCAGACGAGATGTTCAATCAACTATGCATGACTTGACCTTAATGGGTTTTTCACTGGGAGGCTTGGACTGGTTATTAGGGAGCCAGCTCATGTGGAACAACCCTGTCCCCTAGGGAGGGGAATTACACTAGTTCAGAGGAAACCCACATTACTGTGCATGCAGACAAAAAGAAAGCATGTGTTTAATCCAGTCATACAGATTCAGTCTTAGAGAACCAATTCTTCAAATTTCAAATATCGACTCAGGACCATGTCAGGGAGAGATAATGATGTGAG
Source organism: Osmerus eperlanus (assembly GCF_963692335.1). Taxonomy (NCBI): domain Eukaryota; kingdom Metazoa; phylum Chordata; class Actinopteri; order Osmeriformes; family Osmeridae; genus Osmerus; species Osmerus eperlanus. The sequence goes on from NC_085037.1 coordinate 5,087,132, forward strand.
AAAGTAACTTTGCTCACGAAACAAATAATAGATGTGATGGTGCAGTTAATCTGTGTATGGGCAGTCCTGACCAGTTTTTCAGACACAAGTCACATCTCTGATCATCAGGTTGTGTTTACGCAGTTCCATTTGTTCACTTTGGTAAATAAATGGACAAAATGGCTCAGTGTGGAATTAATTTTCTCCCCCAGCTGTGTACACTAATTGGAATAATCAGCTGAAAGGTTATCAACACTCCATGAGGCATCATCATGGAACTGCTTACCTGAATATGTGTCCTCCTCTAAAAAAATCTAATCTGTGTGTGTGTGAGAGGGTGTGTGTTTGCATGAACAAACAGCAGCACGTGCAGAGTAAGCAAAGTAGGCAAGTGACACTCATCTTTTTACCACGAGGAAACAATTTGAACACAGGCCAGCTAGAATATATCAAAAAATAATTATAAATAATGAAACGTGTTTCGACTTGAATCCACCATAATTTGCAAACCATAATACAAATCAAATACAGTACTGTGTTCAGTGTGTCCTATACCTGTGAATCACTTTGGATAGATACATCTCCCAGACTCAAAGAGAAAGCGATAATATGATAATTGAGACCACACAGAATTGGATTCTCCATTTATGAAATGACCTGGCCGGGGCTCAATTGCAGTACACGATATGGAGTGGGGAGCTTCCAGACGTCCCATGCCCCCTGTCATTATGCAGAGCTATGGTGGTGCCAATGCATTTAAAGCAGCCACATTATTACAACTGACTCTGGCCTCATCTCTTCATCACTATTCTATGGTAGGCAATTTTCCAAGGGTTCCCCAGATGGTTGTCAATTTTGTACAACATGGAACAGAGATTCAGTTCAGCCAAGCACAAATGAATACCTCGCAGTCATGAGCTAGACAGCTTTTGGACAAGCTGAGGAAAATTGGGCTATGGTTTCATGTTTCTGTGACATGACAGTGAGGGAAAAGTACATGTTTGGTGTAAGTTATGCTTCTCAGAGTGGGCCATGTGTCGCGTTTCAAAACGCTTTCCTGTCACGGGAAACACTGGCACAACAGGCTTGGATAGCTTTTACACAGCCATTTATACCACTTTAACATTCCTATACTTTTATGGGTCACTCAGCCCTCTGTAAAAGGAGCCATTAAGACTGCTCTCAGTCAGGACCTTTCTATTTGCCAGACTAAGATTATCACAACACTTGACACAAACAGTGCTCCCCTTTCATTCTTCCACTAAAGACTGTGTTTGAACCCACAGGGAAACAAATGATTTAGTGTCAAGTGAATGTGTCCAAATGGAAGCTTGATTGTTTCAAATGTGTAAACATCTGTCCAAATCGAGTCCTCTTACGTTTTATCGGTGCCATATAATTTAGTTTTTTGTCCATGGCCATTTCATTTCATGCAAATCTGTCTCCAAATTAAAAACGCTGAGTTATATATACGATGAATACTGTATTAAACTGTATACGTACTGTTTCATCGTTTTGTTACAGTGGTGTTGGTTATATTTCATGAAATGTGAGTGAAAAATCCCACCTCTGAGCAGAATCATTGATAGATCAAGTGAAGATACTGAAATAGAACAGCTACACAGTGACCTTACAAGCGTGATTTTTCACAGTACTCGCCTGTGCTGTATCTCTACGAGGATCTCTGCGATATCAGTTGAAAGAACAAATATAATAAATAACAGTGTAACGTTGTGTAAAAACTTGGCTGGGATAACTTCTGTTACTGCTGACTTCCTTTGTGCTGTATAGCCATGGTAGAGGAACTGACACAGAATATTACTGTATATGAACAACAGACATCTTATCTGAAAACAGACAGAAATTACGTCATTCTTATTTTGCTAAAATATCTTCCAATGAGCTATACAAATGCTCCATATTGATAATGTGATGCATGGTTGAAAACCGAACTGGTAAAAGTGCATTTCAATTCAGTAACTATAAAATTACTATTGCTTTGATTTATTAGCTGGTCTCAAGTGTAACTGTGCCTACATTTGAAAGGTACATATTGGTCATGGCCGGCTATCGATTTCTCCCTTTGAAATGGATGGCTTTGTTTAGCAGTGAAAAAGTGAGCAATTTTACCACCACTAGCAAGCTGTTTAATAGTCCCAAATCTATATTTCATTAAAATGATGACATATAGCCCCCGAGTCCTCTCCTTACTCTTGTTCAATCGATCTGAGGCAGTTTAAGGCTTGTAGCAAATAATAAATCGACCTAGAGCTGGTGGCACTCTGTTAAAAAAGTCACCTTTCATTACATATGTAATGTACGAGAGGAATTCCACCATGACATAGGGGAATGTAAGGTCACCTCAACATCCACTATACTATTTGTCCAGCTCTATTATAAATCCTGGCTTTGGTTGTTTCCAAACAATGTAGAGGGACGATCTACAATTGTCCCCAGTCCCAGTGTGACCACAGTAAAGGGCAGCGGGCAGAGAGAGCTTTGAGGGAAGCCAGCCGCATGCTGGAGAAGGCTTCAAGGAGGAATGCAGGCCCACCACAGCAGTCTGGGGATATGGAGGTGTCAGGACGAGCCATCAGGAGGAAGGCTGGGGGCCATCAAAAACATGTGTGACCTTATGTAAATACCGAAATGTGCAATTTATATACAGTAACTTATATACATTTAGTAAGCTATGTAATTGCCCTCAAATGATGTAATACACACAAATCAAGCGATTTATGCAAAATAATGATTATAATTAATTAATTAATTACATTAATTAGTTATTATTCAAGCAAACGTCCGTATATGCCAAGTATATAAAGTAGATAATTTACGTTAATTATGTAACTTGTGCAAATTATACAATACACAAAATAACCAAGCTCTTTATAATTTTTTGGGGGTGCACATTAACCTTTCTCTTGGCCTTCAATTGTAGGGAGATCCAGTGTTCAGTAATCACTGTGTCTGTGTGTACAGTACTGTATTGTGTACAGTACAGAAAAACAGCAGGACTGTCATTTTTCAATTTGCCCTGGACGTCAAATGCAAAACGTATTCCTACAGACAGGATTAATTTTCTCGCTCTCGCCTTCCCTGTTTTCTCACTCCCTGATTGTGTAGTGAAATTAACATATGAACTGTAATAAACAATGAAGCTCCCCATCCCTGGAGGATGTGGATCCCATCAACCATGAACAACACTGTTGTGAGCAACACCGAAATGACCTTTACAACCCGCAAACAAGGAAATGTATAGGGGCTATGTTGAGCTTTAGTTGCCTTCGTTGTCTTTCTGTTATTCTCACTCAATTAAACCCTGGAATGTGGCACTGGGAGCTCAAAGGTGAGGTACAACGTTTGTGTAATGGGAACCTGTTACCGGTTATGATAAATACTGTCCAATCGGTCTCCCTCAGGAGGGTAAACATGTTTGACATTTACTCTTGACCTTCTCTCATCAATGGTGGGTGTTTTCTGACAGAGATGAATATGGGTGCTTATTCTCATTGTACCATACAGCATGACAACGGTTGGTTAACAAGGTGATCTTGTTAAGGCAAACTTTTTCTCATTAGTGTGTTTTTGGGGGGGCATGTGAGCTTCTGCTGGTGGCTTCTACTGCTATCGTCATTTCCTTTCCTTTTCCTAATGCTGGCTTTGCTAATCATCATCATTTAGTATGGTTGGGGTAGTAAATTGATTTACAATGTTTTTTTCTTCTCAGGGGTCATTATGTACTGTATGTAATTTCTCAACTAAACAACCTCTGGCTATGTCTTCCTAGTAAACATTCAGCTGTAGTACACCACTCAGAGCAGGAGGTCATGGCCTGTCCTCATGCATGACTCGCAGCAGTGGTTTTCAAGGCTATTTGAATATTTGACCTCGACACAAACATGCAAAGGCTGGCCCCGCTGACAGCGCACTACAGTACCTGCAGTTTAACCCAAACCTCAGCTTTGATTACAGAAAAGACCAGACTCGGATTAACCAGGTGCTGCACGTCGGCTTCCAGTGAATAAATGCATTTTGATTATGAGCAAACATCGCTCTCCTTTGGCCCTCATTATGCAAATTAGAGTTTGTGTTTCTTGGGGGTTTGGGTTTGGATGTGAGGTGATTTGTTTGCATGAGGATTTTGCGCTGCCTGGCAGTCATATGCTGTTGATTAACGGACTAATGGACAGGCAGCAGAGTGGGGTGAAGTAATTTCATACCAATCACTATTCATTACTTAATGAGAGCTGATGACACAAGGCTCTCTTCAACTCTACAGCACAAGGAAGCACTGATGGGTCATCATAAAAAAATGTCTATTGTTATTTCCTTTTCAAGACAACAGGTTTCAGGAAAATAATTAAGAGACAAATAGGCCAAAGACAGGGGAACATTTTTCGATTATTTGTTTTAGAGCGCAATAATAATGAACAGAAATCTAATTGTTTTTTTTTGTGATTCAAACCATCATGAAAGCCCAGTAATTGCCTTCTTTCCACTTGTTGGAACTACACATGAACAAATATAACAAACCGCCCTGTTTCTTGAATAATCAATAATGCATTTTGAAATAATGTGCAAAGGATAATTGAACAGATAATTTTCTCATACAATTGTAATGCTAATATTAATTCAATTTGTGAACAAAGTGTTTCTATAAATACTGTAGTCAAAAGTTTCTGAAGCAGACTTTAAATCTGCATAATATGTAAAAACAATAGCTGTAAACGCAAAATAGAAATTACAATTCTGGTTATCAGCCTTATTTCATGTGTCATTTGATAAGTCATTATAAGGATAAGGCATTATACAAACACACCCACAACCCCCAACACACACACACTTGAATACAAACACATAAAGAAACTCTGACTCAGAGTCTGCAGGCTAACCACCCATTGGCCTCTTACCGAGCCACTCTAAACTGTGACAGGTCACTGTGCTCTGGACTAATTGACATTTCCAGCAGGGACCACCCCCCTCTCAAAGCACCTTCGGTTGGAGAGTTCCAGCGTCTTGCTCTCTCTGCAGGAGACCCCTCTCAAGGAGCAGCCTCAGAGGGGAGAGCGGCATGCCGGAGCCTCCTGACGCAAAGCTCAACCTCCTGATCTTTATCCTTCATGCCGCAGTGGGAAGCCACTGGCACGCTGGGGGAAATTTGAATTTCCCATGCAAATGTGATGCCTAGCTGACATTGGGATTGACATATGGTCCTGCTGGCACCAATCCTGTGGTTAGGGAAAGCGCTCAGCTGTGTGCTCAGCTACACACAGGCCATTAAAGTAGGCGTGAGCAGGACAGAGAGAGGTGGTGGAGGAGAAGGATGAACAGGAGGAGAGAGAGAAAGTGCACAGTAGTACTTGCCAGAGGAGAAAGGAGGAGGAGGAGGATATGCAGACAAATGGAAGATGATTGTATGGTGTAGGAGTTCTGGTGTAGAAAATAATAACGGAAGCTTGAATCCACACAATTGCAAATGTCCACATCTGATCCATACGGTGGAAATACCTCTCCATGTAAACAGTCAATTATTTCTTCTTTACATAACTTATATTTTTTTTAAATGACCATGTGCTACCTGGACAGTGAAGCTCTATTCATTGTCTTTCTTCCTCTTCCTTTTCCTTCTCTTCCTCCCTTTTTCACAGAGAAGCCTGACCTCGTAGCCACAAAGGATTCATTAGGTTAATCTCTCCAGATCATGTTGCAGACTCACTAAACCTGAAGTACTGTGGACACATTTTTAGAGGACTGAGTCAATGTGATCTGTTCGATGTTCAAGTTGTGTTGTTGGTGATAATAAACAACAGACTGCAATGAGTTACATATTTGTTCAGAAATCTACAGGACTGTGTACTGGAGTGGTAAAGGTATTTCACAGTGGCTGGACATGAAAAATGCAGACAACTATTGATCTATCTGTTGAAATCTTTGTATGATGTGGAACATCCGTTCCTCTTTGATTTTAGACTCTTATGCACTCTGTTCTACCTGGTTTGACGTTTACTTATTAATCGCAGGTGTGCTGACATCAAAGAACCATTGTTTCCACCTGTCGGGAAAACTTCATCAATTAAAGTTGACTCCTGCCTCCACACTGCTGGACGCCCCCCTATAATATGGAATCCTCTGGAACTTTTTCATCAATCGCTCCTCATTAATTCACCTTGCAGGGCTCTTTGACCATCTCTTATTCTTTCCCACCCGTCTCCCTGCCTTGCGTATTCTCCACAGCGCACAGCCAACACCCTTGACTTGATGTGATAATGAAGATGATAGCGCGCTGCAGGCGGCCGGCTGCCTCAGACCTCTCTTCTAGGGGAAGGCTAGTAAATGTGACGTGGGCCCAGTGCAAGGAGGAAGCGCAGGGGGCCCCCCTCCGTCACACAGGTACGCCGGTCTCCGTGAGGTGCCGAGCGAACGGCAGATCCGCTGACGCCTGTGAAGAGGCCGGAGCTCAACGTTCTGCTGATGCGTTTTATTTGTATTTTTTTATTCCTTTCATCACCCATAAAGTCTTGCTTCCTCCCACTGTGGAGGGGGTTCTGCAGTACGGCTTTTCCTACCGAGGCCCAGACTAGGCGCGTTAGGACACTGCACCACCATTCAGCAGTTCTCACAGTTTAAACTCTGTGAGCAATATCTTCCCTTCGGTTCAAGGCCTACATGACGATACTTCAGGAAGGCACTGAGGCAGGCTAGATTAATAACTGTGCCATGCAGGCTAAACATCAATGACACCAGCGATGTACTGTAGGGATTATTAACAGTTAGTAGCAAACAATAGTAAATCATGAGGCGTGACGATGAAACACATTCTACGCATCTGATGATGATTAAGTGTGTGGGTTTACTGTTCAAAGTTTCACGTCAGTTATAAATCAATCAATAAAACTCCCTGTAAAACGAATAACCCTACTTATAAAATGATTCTGTTCTGAAGTGAAATTACATTGACAAGTCATCTGTGAGTCAGGTGGCTGAGCGGTTAGGGAATCGGGCTAGTAATCAGAAGGTTGCTGGTTCGATTCCCCGGCCGTGCAAAATGATGGTGTGTCCTTGGGCAAGGCACTTCACCCTACTTGCCTCGGGGGAATGTCCCTGTACTTACTGTAAGTCGCTCTGGATAAGAGCGTCTGCTAAAATGAAAAATAATGCTGTAAATCTGAAAATCTTGGGGTGGCACACCAAAATCAAAATCCATGACTGAATTTCAGGAATTCTATTATGCTGTTGTGGTATTAGACTACCTATAAACTATGTCAATTGAGGGTTAAGGAATCACACACTGATATACTTTACTTATTTTATAATTAATGTCATAAATGATCTGATGTGAATAGACTAATACCGGTACATTTAGATTTTTATTCCAGACAATATGTGACTCAGGGAGGTGTGTGTGTGGGGGTGAGGCAGCGGTTGTATCATGGTGGCTGTGCCCCATCCCCCCCCCCACCCCCTTGGCGGTGCCACTGATCTACATACCATTACAGTAATTGGCTTCTAATTTCAAAATGATTTGTAATTATTTACTTGCAACACAACAAAAAAGAACCCATCTTCTGTGTGTCTCTACCATGCAGTGTGCTTCCAGGCTTTCCGTGCTCCAGAAGAGGGAATATCAGCGATGGTGTCAGTCTTAAACGAGCTCACACCTCCACGGCGTGTGCTCGTCTGCAGAGAGATGTGAGAGCTGGGGCAGCGACTGAGAGGAAACAGCAGCAACAACAGTGTAGACTGGGGGGGGACGAGAGTCGCGCAAGGGAACCGTCTCGTTCCACCACAGTGTTGCTGTCGGATGACATGGGATCGCGATGAAAGATCACAGCGGCCCCTGATGTGGAAGCCTGCTGTGGTTCCCCACCGAGCCCCTTTCACCCCTCCTCCCAAACTGCTCTTTCCCAGCTCGGGGTATCGCCCCCTTCCTCCCTTCACCACCCAACTCTCAGACGGAGAGACAGAGAAGGAAACAGATTAATATGAATGTTCTCTGTATGAAGTTGACACGAAGAAAGAGTTGTAAAAAAGGAAGAATGTGGAGGAAGGGTTTGGAAAGGTTTCAAACGCACGCCATATGCACTTGTCATGGAGTGGATAATCCTCAGAGATCCTGGATCAAGGTTAATCTGAGGTTAGAAAGAGAAATGGTTTCAGAACATATCTCTCAGCACGGTCAAAGTGGTAAACTACTGCCATGCAATTTATAGTACTGGACTGTATCTAGCCATGGCTAGAATTACTTTCCTGTCAATTTGTCAGACACAACATAAACACCACCATCCCAGTTTGTTTTCTTTTTACCTTGTTTGGTTGCCAAAGAATGGACGTTTGCGAGGATAATCTATCATTACATGGGATTGCTGTTTCTTTGCATACTCTGATCTCTTGGGATTAGAGCAGATTACTTCATATTCCACAACACTGTGCCAGATTTTCGATTCATTTTTTTACATCCAGCAACTCTGGTTAAGAAACTCCCACAAAATAAACTGATCTCTCTTTCAACGGAGCACGGCAGAAATGTTTGAGGGGCACACTTGTTTTCTTTGTCGTGCAGCATTGGCTGTGAAGTACACAAACAATCTCATCACAGTCTGCAAAGGGTTTAGGTAGCAGGAAAAAAGCCATACACCTTCATACACGTTTACACGTTATACATGAGCATTTAAACCCTGATGAAACTACAGTCTGCAGATGGACAAACATATAGTTATCTTGTGTTGAATCATTTCCCTTGTGAGCTGTGTGGAGATGGTGTGTGGGAGAGGTTGGCTACACTGTGGGTGGATTTATGTAGAAGACAGGATATCATTTAAAATCCACCGAGCATTAATGGGTGAATGTAAAGGTCATGTTCTTGTGGCATCATCATTAAGGTATTGGCATATTAAGGGAATTTGAATGTAATGTGGTCTCATGGTGTGGACTTACGACTTCCTTTTTGAACAGTTCCTGCTAATGGCGTGTCTTACCGTTCAACTATGAGAGAGGGAGAATTTGGTATGCAAGATATATTTTTAACAAACTGTCTCTCTCACAGATCTTTTGTACTGGTAATATTTAGTATTTAAGTCACCTTAAATGCAGATTTTAGGAAGCTGCCATTTAACGTTTTCTTTATAGCACTCACTAGCTCTCCCTCTCTCTCTTCCTCTTTCTCGATCTATATATTTATATCCAGACATACATATCGCTCCCATGATCTTTTTTTCTCTTTTTCTCTCCCTCGACAATGTTCTGTCGAATGTTTTCTGTATCTGTCTCCCCTCCCCCCTCATCGCGTTTGTCTCCCTTTTCTCCTCTCATCCCCCTCTCCCTCCCCCTCCTCGCCCTATCATTTGCTTCTCCCAATAGATGTGTGTCTGCTTTTAAAACCCTTTGACCTCTACTGTCCCTCCCACACCCCAGCCAGCCGCCAAGGAGAAATAATACAGAGCAATGAATGTACCATGTACGTTCACCACCAATTGCTGAGTGTTGATAGAATCCATCTTCAAGCCAGGTCTTTATTTCTAGATATTACAGGGTTTTTTGGAAAAGCTGGTAACCTTGAAAAAAAGGGAGGGTTGCGGTCAAATGACTCTTGGGCCAATTGTCTGTAACAGGCATAGAACAGCCAGAAAAATATAGTTTTTGACATGACATATGGCCCCAGAGCCTGCCTTCTGGAACACTTTAGTGGAGTTTCTGGGTTTTATCACACCACTAGAAGGGATGGCGAGCATGTCGACTGTGCTGCCAGACAGTTCGCTACAGAAAATGAGAAGTGCCTTTGGATCGATGCTTTGGCCCGTACCTGTACGGAGTGTCTCCCCCATCTCACTCCTCATTCCAGATGGGTCTGACGCACGTCTGCTAGGCGTCTCTTCTCAGGTTGCAGATACACATCCCAAGAGCATAATGTGCTCATCACTCCATCTGTCTGGAGGTGCATGAAAAAGGAATGTACAATAAAACCAATCTGTAGAAAACCTGTTCTTGTATAGCATTGACATGAACTAATGAAGAAGGCAAGTTGGATTGTCGCAATTGTATTATAGCAGATAGTTCACGATTCATTTGTCTTCGATCCTAAATTCTTTTGGGTCCTCTTTTCACAGGGGTTGTCTTCTCTTCAGATACTCCCAAATCATCTCAACTGGCCCTTGTGCAGGACAAGAATAGAGCACCATCAGCTGGAGAGTTGTGTTATTACATGCAGATTAGACTGTTGGATCACTGTAAAAAATAGATTTAGAACTTGTGAGCGGGCCCAAATCTAAAAAAGAAATATTATCCTGCTTCCATCAAAGTTGCAAGAGGGCCGTTGTCATTGATTTGAATTGGTTCCATCACCTGCATACTGACTTTAAAGATCAGAGTAAAACTGGTTAGCTTCTTTAACAAGCAGGCAAGCATTCACTGTACAGTTATAGTCCTGCGTTACCATCACTTTTTTCCAAAACTAATGAGTCTGGAGCCTTAGGCGGTCACACCTTGATGGCAGCTATTTTAATGTTACCTTTCATGCTCAATGTAACAGATTTTTTGGAAGATTAGAAGATTAACAAACAAGTTTGCAATGACAAAGTCTGATTCCTTCATTGCTCTCTGTAGAATGTCATTAATGGTAAATAATTCAATTTAAATCTTTTTTTTCTGAGGCATAAAGAATGAATGATAAGAAAAATGAAAGTCTTGAGGGAGCACACTATAGCGTTTGTGTGTGCATGTCCGGTTTGTGCACGCGTACGTGTTAGAATGGTGTCTTATGTGTCTGTGAAGACATATATTGAAGAGACTAGATACTAAGGAAATTGACACTCATTAATACGTTATAGTTCTGGAGTGTTGTGTTCCCAGCACTGAGGATATTACTTTAAAAGCTTTAAAACTGACACTGACTTTAACCGTTCAAACATTGATAAGTCAAAGGCACTTTAGTCATTTCACCTTCACATTTACATTTAGTCATTTAGCAGACGCTCTTATCCAGAACGACTTACAGTAAGTACAGGGACATACCCCCCGAGGCAAGTAGGGTGAAGTGCCTTGCCCAAGGACACAACGTCATTTGGCACGGCTGGGAATCGAACTGGCAACCTTCTGATTACTAGCCCGCTTCCCTAACCACTCAGCCACCTGACTCCCACCTTCACCGTTATGTATGTTAAGCATTAGTGTAGAGTGACCTCACAGTGTCATCTGGCTAGCATCACTGCGACCAGTAGACATTTTTGTGGCATTTGAAAGACAACTTATTTGAAATACCTGGTGATGATACAAAGAGGTGACGGTGTGCTGATATACGTGCAACACCCTTCGTTTGCAAGTGACTTCTGAGTGCGAAATTCTCTTCTCAGCGTCACAGGAGATAATGAGACCATGTGAGATCTTATTACCTTCTTCACCGACTGATTCATGCAGCAATAATTACTCCCACAGGCCTCCTGCTTATTGACGAAGCCTGCTCAAAGTATCACTATGGGACTAATGATCTCCTCCTCTACGAGGCAAACAATGGAATGAACACGGTTTCAATCAAACCAGACTGATGGATTTAATGACAAAATCATTTTTCCTGTCCTATGGCTGGGGTGAAATGACACATGCAGAATGAGGCGGGTCTCAGGGGGAAGGTTCAGTTGTGCGGTAAGAACTGTAAACAGGAGCGCAGCGTTTTGTTTGCCCTGATTTCATTGTGTTTGATGGGAAGCGAATGGGACCTGACAAATCGCTGTTAACTTAAGAGAAATGAAATGCATTAGTGTGCCGGAGTGCATTTCTCTCATCAGTATGTGGAGACAAACAGGGGTGCCTGGTAGGGTTGGGTGTGGAGGGTTCTATTGATTAAAGGGGACAGAGTTAGAGAGGGTTGCTGTGGGATTCCAGCGTCGCCTCTGTTGGATCATGAGTCCTAACATGCAGTGACAAATAGACAGGGGACAGGGAGCGAACACCTCCAAATCAAATGAACTATGGATCGCAGTAGCGTGGACTTACAGCTTCGGGGCACCTAGAACCAGGAAGTCATAAATTGATGCAATTGAAATGGGCCGTCAGTTGGGGATTGCTGCTATAATTCGTTTTACGACGTTTGCCCCAGACTCACAATACTAATGGTGAGTGATTGTTGTCCCACAGCAGGTTCGGTAATAGAATATACAGCTAGGGAAGTGGAAGGCCATGACTAATATGTCTCTGAGGAGCTCCACTTGGAGAAGCCCGGACAGGAAACAACCTGCTCTGATACACCACCATATTTGGATTCATCGCTTACTGATAGTCAGGTAGGGTCCACTAGCCTGAACAGAACACAAATATCGTTCTAAATAATTATTAAGTTTAAGGGTAAATGAAAGAAGGAAAAAGCAAGGAGTGCAAAAGCCACATTCTTTTTTTATTAGAATATCATACTGATATTGTTTATAATAATTTGATGTCATATATTTATTTATATATTTTACACGGGACACAAGCTACTAAGGGATACATACAGTAAGCAAACATATAAAAATATTTGGAGTAGTATTGGCACAGATGAGGCTCTATGTACTGTACAGATTACTTCTTAGCAAAATAAATACATCATTAAATAAGTACATGTCACTCACAGTGAAGTTAACCTTTTTTTTTTGTCATTTACATTCACATTAAACATTTGGAACATTGTTAAGCTCCAGAACAACATTGAAGAGCAGACAATGGTGATACAAGCTAAATAAATCTTACTTCAACACGACAGACACAAAGCCCTGGATCATTTAATATTTGAATATATATCCTACACTGCATATACTCTCTCGCTCTCTGTCTCGTTCTCCCCCCACACACAGACACATACGAACATACAAGCGCAAAAAAGAGTATGGTTGACTCCAACAACAAATGAAGATGTTTCATGGGTTCGAGTCAATCATCCTAGGTGACATGAACCCAGTTAAAGTACAAGTAATCACAGTTTCAACCAACTTCATTTGAAAGTAAAATCGTACCTTCAAGCATCATCAGTACTGAAAGCAAAATACCTCAGATTGTTAGATCAGTGTTGGACAAGCAGCTTCTGGGTCCAAACAGACCGACACACACACTATTCTACTTTAACAGAGCTTCTATGTGATTATTCTATGGGAGACTACATGGGGGTGGCAGGGTGACCCAGCTAAACCGTGAATATTAAGGAGCTCAACAAAATGTGGCAAGGGGACCCCTCCCAGACCAGTGCTTGCCCTTGCTGGGAATAATCTCCACTCACCTCACCATCCATGACCCTCTGGGTAAACAGATCGTGGCCCTATGGGGGGAAAAGCAAACAAGCCGAAGCCCCACCTCGGTGGGGGGGGGGGGGGGGGGGGAATGATGCATGATGCCTGGCAGCTCCCACAGATTGCTTACGCAGCTGTAGTGGCTTGTGAACGCTCCCCGCCTCCTAAAGGGGGGGCGTTTAATTAGAGTCAATCACAGTGACACTCTGCTTACCAGGCAGTGCTACAGCGAACACAGGGAGCCAGAGCCACCTCTCAGCTGGCACAAGAGCACTTTGAAACGTCACCTTTCGTACAAAAGGACAGTAATCTTGAGGACAATGGCGTACCAGCAGAGGCTCCAGACAGACCTGCTGAGGTCGGTCATCCCTTAAAGGAGCTGAAGCGCCCATCAAAACCAACAGGAGAGAAGAGAAAAACACACACGGGTGGTGTGGAGTCCATCTTCAATGCCGTGGACAGGGACTGGCAAGCTGTTTAAGTGCACGGACCTACAGCAGTAAGGAAAGCCCGCTCGTCGCTCAGTGTGAAGGGTTCATGCGGTTTCAGCCAACAGATGTGAATGGCCAGACGGATGTCGAGCTTTGCACGGGTGACACCGCGGCAACCGCTCTTTCATATCAAAATGTAAACATTGTTTGATCTTCATGGACAGCCGTGTACGGTGGCTATGTGAGGCGTTTAGTCTCGAGGGGCTTAAAAAGAGAGACTCACTGACTGTCCATTTCATGTGACTGACAGAACTGTGGCATAACAGAAAAGAGGAAGAAACTAGTCCACACCAGAGATGTTTTACTAACAATATTCTAATGAGATCATTATGATAGAAATGGGGCAAGTCCATGAGATAGAAGATTCTGTCGATGTAACATTTCACTTTCAAGATATTATAAACCTTCAACATGGTAATCAGCTCGGAGATAGCTAAGGGACGCTGTGACCCTGCATTCAACTAATGTTTCTGCTTCCAGAGAATCAGTACAGTAGCTAAAATAAAACACAATTGACAGAAAAGGTTGGGCGACATCAACACAGTGAGCTTCTTCACAAAACACGAAGGCATTGAAAGGTTAATGACAACAGAAATCACCCGAGACACGCTGCAAATGCTTTTGGATGAGTGTACACATTTAGGATATGTAATATATCAACTTTTACAAGGAGTATATAGGACTTGCACTGTATTATAGTGAATGTTTGCCCTCTATTTTGGCCTGTTTGCAATGCTGCCAACGGATGTCGATAGAAAACACTGTAAAGGTCACATTTTATGAGGGGGATGAACTTCAATCAATACAAAATAAATAATTTAAAACAATATCTAGATTCGTTTTGTAAAAAGAAAGATTTTGTACAATAAAATATCACCACATTCTCTGTGGATGTTCAACTTGTCATAAATATCGTACAATATACAGTCGAGGAGATCGAGCCGAAGCAACCATCTCTCATCAAGTTAAGACTTTATTCAGTGTTTTCCTTCAAGTAAAGTTCACACCAGTTATCCAGACGAACCTCTTCATCAAATCATCTAAATAGCAAATACTGAACTAAATGCTCTTGGCCATAACTATCCTTTTGGTAGTGCTTTGGATAACATGTTATCCATAAGGCCTACTCAACACCAGTAATGAAGTATGAAATAGAGCTTATTTCAGTTGACAAAGGTAAACAAGACTCAGAACCTAGCTGCTGTCACATGACTTGAACTTAACTTATGATGTCGGTTTATACAGTAGTGCTAATGCAGTAATGAAGTATTTATGTCTATCTGTTAGACAACACAGGGTATACATACGGTACTTATTTACACTGTACACGCTCAGGGTAAAAAAACGGAACAAAACAAAACGTTATTCTCTCACCTCATTAGCCTTAGACACCAGCCTACACTGTGGGAAGTCTGTCTCTATTTGAAGTAGTTGAGCCCTGCGACGAGGAAGAACTTCTCGAGGAAGAGCTCCGAGTCGAGCACGGCGATGTGGGCGGCTCGGCCAATCAGAGTGTTGGCTGTGTTGGGCAGGGCGTGGAACACGTTCTGTCTGATTAACCTGCAGTCTGGGGCTCCCACCAGGGGCTGGAGCAGGTTGTTGATCATTTCTGTATACACCGGGCCTTCACATCCACAGATGGACAAGACAGACAGACAGACAGACAGACAGACAGACAGACAGGCAGGCAGGCAGGCAGGCAGGCAGGCAGGCAGGCAGGCAGGCCAGCAGGCAGACAAACAGACAGACACAGATAAATTAGATCATAAGGTGCCTGTTCTTTAGAGGTTTAGAATGCTGACTGGACTGACACTTTGGGTTAACAGATATAAAATAGATAATACTTTAGACCTTTATTGTGTGGTATGTGTGAAAGGCCTCATTATAATGAGTTGTACCTCACATAGAGTGGCCCTCACTGCATGAGTCTGGACGATGAGCAGTCTCTAATAGAGATCCAAACCACCAGTTTACTGTGTGTGTGTGTGTATGCGTGTGTATGTGTGTGATGCTGACCTGTGGTCCTGTCTTTGAGTGCAGTCCTACACATCTCTATTCTGGCCGAGTGGAAGGGAACATAGCGGTCCTGCGGCGATGCAACTAACACAACGTTCTTGAAGAATTGCAGTCCTGGAACGGCAGCAAGAAAAGACAAAGTGAATGTAACGAGTGAGAGTGCGCGTGCGAGCGAGTGCTTTATCACAACCTCACAATCATCATCTTCTGACAGCCGTCGACTGATAAAACAACTCTCTTTTTTTTGTCGCCTGTCAGTGCGCTTTTTAGAGACTGCACTGGTGGGTTTCAAATGACAGGTTTTGGATCATTTTGTCAGCCTGGCACAGCTCGGAGAAAAAAAACAAAAAAAAAACAGTGTTACCAGTCTTATCTTCTTCAAGTCTCTGTGACAAACGGCTACTTTGTTGTTTTCACACAGTGGGGTGGCCTCTCTGAGTTAGCTGGCTTGGTTAGAGTACGAGTCAGCTGACTCAGACAGAAATAAGACTAGACGACAAAGTTTCTATGAACATTTGGCTTCTCTCAGTGATCAGTCTACAGAGGAACATATTGGAGTAGTGTTTGTGCCATCTTTCGACTCCAGTACCTGGCTTCTGGCTTAGAAGGTAGAGGAACGTCTTTCGCGGGTCGGTGTGATCTCTGAAGGTGAGCTGCAGCAACGATCCCGACTTCTTCAGCTTCTGCATGAGCCACAGACCTGGAAAAAGACACGTTTGAATGTTACAAACACATCCTCTCTAAAGAAATGCCTCCGGAGCACAACAGCAGGGCATATGATTCTGGAGCCAGCTAAGGAGCAGATACACGCTTAAGAAGCAGGGTGTATCAGAGACTGGAGGTAGCTAAGGAGCAGATACACGCTTAAGAAGCAGGGTGTATCAGAGACTGGAGGTAGCTAAGGAGCAGATACACGCTTAAGAAGCAGGGTGTATCAGAGACTGGAGGTAGCTAAGGAGCAGATACACGCTTAAGAAGCAGGGTGTATCAGAGACTGGAGGTAGCTAAGGAGCAGATACACGCTTAAGAAGCAGGGTGTATCAGAGACTGGAGGTAGCTAAGGAGCAGATACACGCTTAAGAAGCAGGGTGTATCAGAGACTGGAGGTAGCTAAGGAGCAGAAACACCCTAGCAGGTCAGCATAGTGCAGGATGCATTGTCATATCACACTGTCCATGTGTGGTCCACTCACCTGTGCTAACCAGCGTGCTGCTGTTGTACAGGGTTCCCAGGTGGGGGCCAGACAGAGACAGGAACGTGTGCAGTTTGCACAGGTAGCAGCGGAAGCGTGGCCTCGTCAGCACCGAGCGGATGATGACGTTCCCCAGAGAGTGGCCAATAAAGCTGAGGGCCGGAGAAAAGAAGCCCAGAAATGAACCTCATTTCTCACGTCTATCTACCGCTTACAGCTCAGCTCAGTGCTTGCTTGGCGCAAAGTAGCCCTGATCCACCGCAACGGTCCTCATTACCAAAAGACAGAGGGGAAGACGTTCCTCGATGTTCTCGGTACTGTAGCGGTCTAAAGCCCTCGTCCGTATCCACATACGCAACTGTAATTCAGCAAGTAGAACTTTCTTTCTTGCATAATACATGCACTCTATGGTTTATGTTCCAGCTTTGTCCTCCAGGACTGGAAGACATGGTAATACGGCACAATAATTAATTATTATAGTCACAGGTGTAAGATCTACTTCATAGACTTGTCACATTCTTTAATGTAGCAGTACAGTAATAGCCGACACCACCCTGTACACCAGATTTGAGCAGCTCTTTCTCCCCTGTCTGCTCTGTAACTAAATATAGAGGCAAGAATGTGGATGAGGAAACCCATCATTTTAATCGCTACGACTACAACTCCAGAGTATAAACTCTAAACCAAGTTAACATGCTGAAATAGCTGCTTCATTCTGGCTACAAAGAAGGTGATTGGCACATTTAGGGTTATTCATTCACACGATGAATTCATGTCCTTAATTGGAACCACGGGATAGAAAAACAATCTTTTTTTAAGGACATTCATTGTTTTGTGTCCTTGTCATTTTGACCTGAACGAAAGGACAGAGGGCATCGAAATAAATCTGCTGCCACCAAGTGGTTGAACTAGTTTACTACAAGTGTTCTTGTATATCTTCTATTATCAGATCAAACCAACATAATGGACTTCCGCTCTTGCTGTTTTCGTATAATATGTAGCCAGCAGACCTGATCCAGCAGTGTAAAATTTGAGAGGCTGACCTTATTCTGCCGATCGTCAGATTGTACAGCTGAATGTGCTGAATGATCTCATCTAGCAGTCTGTCCGTCATGGTGTCGAAATCTGCAAACGTGTCGGTCTGTTGGGCGGAGAGAGAGGGCATGTCAGCATTCTTTAAACGGTGCTGCATGACGCTCCGTTCAGATAACATTCTCCCAACGTGTCCAGACCTGACACTGTACCTCAGACCCTACCTGGTTCCTCTCAGACATGAGGAAGTCTAATCTCGACCCTGGTAGGCCCAGCTCAATGAAGGTCTTGACCAGCCGTAGGTCTGCACTGTTTCCTGAAAGTGACAAAAGAAGACACAATATTTAAACCACACTGTGGTAAATACATTTACACTCTACAGCCTCTGTAATGTAAGCCTAAGAAACTGGAGGCTAACATGACGAATCATGTACAAAGACAACACTACCTCAAAACGATGCAGTAACGTACGAAAATCTTGTGCTGCACATTCAATTCTGGTATGTCCTGTATCAAAGCTATGGGTCTGTTGAAAGCCAAATGTGACGGACGTGAACAAGGAGGACAGTGGAGTGGCCGTGGGGCTCGTTTTGCTGCCGACTCACCATCCAGGCCGTGGACACACACCACCAGGTGGATCCCGTCCTCAAACTCCTCGTCCTCCTCTTCGGGGGGGAAGTAGGGCAGGTCGGATGCCAGCAGGGGCAGGTCGCTGTACAGGCCGGCCTGCAGGCTCATCTCCCTCAGAAGATCCTCTTTGGCTTTGTAGAAACTGGAACGAGGGCAGCACAGTGGGCGGAGATGATGAAACGGGATGAAATGCGATAATAAATGGAGACCTGATATGGCAACTCATTTGTAGTTCATGTATGCAGGATCAGACACAACATCACTGGTTCTTTCTGAATCTGAGTCTGTTAGAAAACGGGAACTCACTGCAGCATCCTCTCATTGGTCTCGTCCTCTGTACCCAGGGTGTTGGACGACGACGAGGAGATGATGCCAAAAGAGCCCAGGGGCTGATGGGTAATGGGGGAGGTAGCCTGGCGGGTAGAAAGGCCACTGATGGAAGGAGAGTCTCGGAGGACGGAGGAGAAGGGGAGACAAGTGGGGGCACAGGACACAGACATGTTGACCACTTCCACCACCTTCCTATTCATGAAGGCCAGGCCAGAGCTGGGGATCTTCGCAGTGGGCTGACTATGACACTCCAGTGGCCGAGGCTCTCTCTCATTGGCTGCGAACCCGATGAGGTCGTCCAAGCGCGCCGCGCCATTGGTTTGGAGATTTACGAGGTCAACGGGTCTGAGTGTGTTGTCGGTGTCCTGCTGGGGCAGTGGGGACACCCGAGGGTCACCCAGAAGGTTTTCGTCCTCAAGATCAAGCAGCTTAATCTGGTTTAAACTTTGGCAATCGTCCCCGATCGGACAGGTCTCCGCTTCCACCATGTTTTCATGAGCACATGGCTTGGTTCCACAGCTGCAGGCTGCCACAACCTCTGACCCCAACATCCCTTGGTCTCCAAGACAGCTCACCTCCTCTGTCTGACTGACTAGAGCTGTGCTTTTCACATCGGGACCGTCCATAGACGTCTGGAGCCGAAACGCTTTGGGGGAGTCGCTTAACGCTGCCAGTATGTCCCGTGGCTCCTCATTCAGGCATGTATTAACAGGTCCAGTGATCTGTCTGGGACTGCTGCCACTCGCCCTCTGAGCTGTGCCTACCTCCAGGGATGGAGCAGGCAGGCCAGCATCAAGAAGATCTCCCTCCAGGATGTCCTCCAGTGAGGGTGGAGGCTCCTGGCTTCTCTCAGGGGGACTCCCGCCACCGGCAGCAAACGTGGAGGAGCCCCCCTCCCACCCGTACCCGTTGGTCCCCTCGCTCTCCGTGTCCGGCTCCTGATTGGCCGGGCCCTGGTCCTCCTCGGTGTCCTCTGGGCTGCTGATCTGGGGGGCGGAGACGGACTTGGTGAGCTTGCTGAGCTGCTGCCTCTGGAGCTCCTCCTCCTCGTAAGGCAGCGAGCTGATGGAGGTGAGCGAGGTCTGGATGCCCCCGAGGCTGCCGTTGCTCTCCGTCTGCAGGCCCCCCTCCAGGGAGCTCCGGTGGGCCGCGCCGCGCCGTCTCACCAGCGGCTGGAGGATCTCGCGCTCGCTGGAGAAGTCCAGCGGAGGGCGCCCCCTCAGCGCCTCGAGGGGCCAGGCCACCGAGCTGGGCTCGCTCTCGATGCCCGAGTCGGAGATGACGGAGGATGAGCGCTTCATGATCTTGAAGCCGCCCGTTCCTCCCCGATAGTTCATTTCCCTCCTGAGGTTCCCAGTAAAAGGAGGCGTGATTGGCTGGTCTCTGAGAGGAGCCGGGTGGGTGGAGAGACTACTCAGGGGGGCGTCTTCGCTCTCGTCATCTATCGACTGAGTCAGTGGCATGGCAACATCCGACTCTTCCCCATCCAACTCGCTCTTTCCTGCACTCCTGTTTTCGAGGACATCTTGACTGACAGAGTCATCCTCCCCTGTGAGATGAATAACAGCTCCATCTTCACCACCAGGGTGTGAGTCAGTGGAGGGGTTGTGTTCAGAGGAGAAAACAGAGACCGCATCTCCCCGGTGTGGGTCTTCATCAGTGGGCCTGTCTGTGGTGTACCTAAGCCCTGAACCAAGGCTCCCGTCTGGGTCTGGGTCCTGTTCTGACAGGGCCTGTTCTCCAGGGTCTTGGTCTCCAGGGTCTTGGTCTCCAGGGTCCTGCTCCTCTGCTGGGCCTGCCTGGGAGGGCTCTGGGCTCTCTTTATCCAGAACAAGGTCCTGGAGACTGCTAATGCTGCTGGTGCTCCTGCTCTGGCCACCGATCAGAGAGACGTAGGCGGGCAGGTCCATGCAGTCCTCGGTGTCGGAGGGCTTGTGGGGTATTGCTGGTGAACTGGCTCCCTGGCCAAGCTCGTATATCCCATTGGCAGTGATGGTAGGAGGGTCCGAGGTGACCTGGTTATCACTCCCAGCAAGGGTTGGCACATGTGCTCCCCACTCTACAATCACAAATCAACAGGATTAATAGGATCGAACCAAATTGTCTGTTACAGAGCTTACAATACAACAATTACCCATCTCAAAGACAACTTAAAAGGGGATAGTCCATCCAAGTAGCATAGCAATCTAGAGTGAGGATATTCACCTGTGCAAGGAGACTCTACGTATCTGTCTTCAAAGATGATGGGCAGGCTGTTCCAGTCTCCGTCTATGTCCAGGCATTCCACAGGTAAAGGGGGCATTCGAATCAGATAATCAGAGCTACGTACCTCTGAAGCCATCTGCCCATGTTTGTTGATCCTGTAACAATAACACAGGTTATCACAACACAGATAGTTGTCCAAGAGTCGCCACGGAGCTATCATAGAGCTGACATCGAGCTGTGATGGGGCTGTTAAACCAGAATCTTAGTACTTACAGCTCTTCTTGGAAGGTGAGGGACGTCTCTTTGGAGTGCTCAGTGAAGAAGTATGCTTCTGAAAACCTCCTGACCTGAAGCACAGCCAACCACATTGTCAGTGATGTGCATCCCATTGACGTTATACAATGCTGACCATTTGTGGAAGTAAAGAATGAAAAGAGGCGAAGTAAAAAAGGCGTTTGATCCAAGCTATGAGAGACAATGGATTAGGTACACTCTTTCTTGCTGTTCTCCCTCGACTATAATCACAGAGTAGGTGTTAATTGAAATCCTAACTAGCAGGGTGGCAGAATAAAAATATCCCTGCAGGGTAATCTCAGCCAAGCAGGTTGATTATTCTCTGACAAAGGATATGAAACGTCGTCAAATAAAAGAGCCTAGAACCCTGCTATATTAAGGAGCAGATTGGGAATACTTTAACGTTAACATTAATCATCCAAGTGATTAGATGTAAATTGCATTTGGATTCTATGCCTGTATCTAGGCACGCCACTTGGGTGGGGGGTGGGGGGGGGGAGTAAGTTCTATCACACACTGGAATGTAATTCATGTTTTACAACCAGGGAAGGGGTGGGGGCGCTCTGAGGGCTGGTGATGAGGGAGTCTCACCCTGAGTGTGTGATGCTCCTGGGCTAGGTAGGACAGGATGTGGGGGTTGGGTACGGCCGCCTCCAGGAACTGGCTCCACAGAGCACTCAGCTGGGAGCAGAGCTGGCTCACGTCTCTGCTGACCTGCTCAGCCACCTTCTCGTGGCAGCCCTGCAGCTAAGGCAGGAAGCAGACGAATGCCGGGAAGGAAGAGATTAGTGGAGAACTCTTTCCAGTGTATGACACTGCGATTTGTTAAGCAGGAGTGAGGTACAGTTTAACAGACAGATTTCCATTTCAAATTGAAGTATTTCGTATAAACTCACCTGTAATTCTATTGTCATCTGATTTAGGGTCTCTTCCACAGGTAGCTCCTCTGTAAAGAGAAACGTATTCATGTCCACATGTAGCTTACTCCAAAGACCTTTTCTCACACCGCATCACATTGGGAACAGGTTTTGACTGTCTACAAGCATGTGATGAATCATCTTCAGCTGGCCTCACCTATCTCCAGTTGAGGCAGCTGGGGGATCTCCTTCATCAGAGCGGTGAAGTAGGAGCGCAGGCCTCTGAGAGCCACCAGCAGGAGGCGACACAGTCTCCGGTGCCACGTGTGAGCTCTCTGCAGGCAGTCCTCGCTGGGTACGTAAAAACTCCCCTGAGGAGACACAGACGAAACAGTTCAACAGTTAAACAACTATCTTCTTTGATGACCAGCGTGGACACATGCTTGAGTTATACAGCCTCCGCTAGGAAGGTGCCTGTGAGCTTGTTACTGACTGAGTGTACGAGGAACTTCTCTCTGTGTTCCCACCAGTGTCTTAAACCAATGGAGGATCAAATATGAAAGACACAAGCAGGCTCTAAAAACAACTTGTAAAGAAACAGACTTGTAACCAGAATTATGAGCAGCCTAAGTCATTTGAGGATGAACCCGTTTTTACAGCAGAAACTGAAGTGGATACATATGTACTACATTTTATCAATTTCTCAATGCTTGAAATGATGTAAATACTTGTGTAAGTTCCATTATATTGTGAAATATACTACGTCTTGAAGTGAAGAATAATTCTAATTGTCGTGAAGGGCTAGATCCTAAGACCAAACAGGCGCACTGGAACTCAGAGTTTGATGCAAAAGTTTATTCAGACACAAATGTATCTAAACAAGTGACTGTGTTCTCGGGAGCAGACTGGAATTTTTCTCCAGACATTCCTCTTTTATATCAAAACCTTATCAGTTCTGTAATTTTGCTATTGGTACATTACTGTTTGTCACAGATGCATAATGCATTTTACACTCTATTGGTCTCTCTCTCTAAAGGCTTCAGATTACAAGGTGCATAGAAAACTCTCCTATTTTTTAGGCTTGCTCTGGCCTTGAAGACCAGCTGCACTGGGTTGCTGAGTGTAAAGTTGTAAATCTGTCCCATGATATCTGGGCCTTGTAGTCCATGATATCTGGGCCTTGTAGTTTTCTATGGAAGAAGCACACACACAGTCTTCTCTCGCCCTCAGCCCCTAAATATCCAGATTTGCACTTTGGGCTTAATATCTTCTACATATTAGTGGCAATACTCATCAGTCAACAGCTTTGCATCTGGTTTTCAGTAATATAGCATATAAAGGTAAAACAATTATTAAGGGGTTAATTTTCAATCATATAATCCATAATCGTTACCCATGTTCATAATTACAACAGTGTGATGTTTTTTCCACAACAAAACGATCTAAAGGAATGACAGACATTGTAATGGCAGCACAACCAATTGTCAGCACAAACTCATATAGTATGGATGCCTCATTCTTGCCAGAAGATGGCACTCTAACCACAAAGCAACCATATTGAAACTTATTAGGACATCACATTCTAAGCAAACCTTGTTATTGTAGTCCATACTGACAAACTTTGATAGTAAAATGTGGTATTCTAGCCCACTGACAGGACACACACTTGCCAAGCTGTCATCTTTGCCAGGTGACAGACCAAGCATTGGACCAGCCCAGTAGGGGCTCGGCTTCAGGCCCGGGTTCAGCCCATATCCCCAGGTTCATCCTCTGGCTGGGAGGTTTTACCAGCGCCAAAGGGACTCTGTTTTAAAGGCATGTAATGCCTGTGTATCTGTGGATGTACTATAATTTGCTGGAGGCTAGTAAAGCGCCAGCCCTATCATCATACCTGAGCGTGCTCTGTAATTGCAGCTCAGCAGCA
Organism: Osmerus eperlanus; assembly: GCF_963692335.1. NCBI lineage: Eukaryota > Metazoa > Chordata > Actinopteri > Osmeriformes > Osmeridae > Osmerus > Osmerus eperlanus. The sequence continues at coordinate 5,111,332 of NC_085037.1, forward strand.
TCCCCACACCAGGAAGGAACATCTGTATGTTTACTTTCATAATTCGTTTTACTGTTACGGGGGGCTTGGTCCGTGGAGCCTTGGAGCGAAGGAGCAAAGCAAAATAACAATTTTTAAACTATGAACCGGTCGTTATCTTAAAAAGGAGTTTTTTCTTCTCTGACAATGCATTAGGGGCTGACCTGTCTCTCATCCCACCAAACAGCCTGTCCGTACAGACTGCATTTCCTAAAAATACTTTCTTCTCTCACTACAGTGACACTGCAGTCTCCTTAGTAAGAGACCTGAATGTGTGTGACAGGAATACCAGGATGACTAGTCGGATGGTACACTGCGTGCGGTGGCTGTTGCCGAGCACCATGGGAAAAGTAGACATAGGGGGTCCATCTGTTTACCATGGCGAGACTCGCTCTGTATTTCAGTACAAGGGAAATAACATGGACAGACATGCCTCTACTTAGTGAGACACGTTTATAGCACGAGGAATAGGCTTTCTGTCCACCTACTTAGAGAGGTTTAACTTGCACAATTTCATCTGAAGATATTCTTGTGAGAGAACTGTAGGCTGCACTCATTAACCCTCAAAAGGGTCTGTAACCCTCGAGGCCCCAACTCCAGTAATAATCTGTCTCCAAAAAAAAGAAAGATTGGATTGAGATCTCTCATGCACATCTTTTTATAGCCCTGTGGCGTTCTGGCCTAAATGATTAAAAACACACCTTTTTCTTTCACCCGTAGACTGGTAACACCACGTTTCAGCTGATCCAGGTGGAATATCTGCAACAAACACGTGTCGGGCTTTGGCTATAACAACGCTCTTGATAACAACGGTAACTAAAAGCAGGGTGGAAATGCATTGGGTCGGTCGGGGAAAGTGCTGAGAAACGTGCTCCAGCCCCCAGGTAGGAGCCTCTAAATAAATAAAGGTGGAGGGGAGACGGGATCACTCGGAACACATTTCACCTGCAGCGACGTGGAACGTGGCCGTTAGCCGGAGAACTCATTACCGCGATCAAACGAAGCTCCCCTGCCTGGCTAAACGCAGCGCTTATTAAAGCTCTCGGTCGGGGTGGGTGTAAAAAACAGGAACAGGGGGGGCTGTCCGGGCACTCGTTAAGGTTTACAGCGCAGGCTGTGACGTCCTCAGGCCCAAAGAAGAGAGACGCGTATGAAAACCAACCAGTACTGAAGCGGAAAAAATATAACTAACCAGTTGGACCCAAGGTAGAGGCTGGCCCGTACAGGAAATGTCCGACATCGTACACGTCGTAACAAGCTAATGAAAAATAGTTTCTCCATTGGACGTTTCTCCTTCTCCCACACCATGAAGGAGCATGAAAGTGTTCATGGCAAATCATTCTCACTGCACAACGCCGACCGCGCCCGACCACTTAACAAGCCTTAATGCCTTGTGAGTCAGATAAGAGGACGACACCATTAAAACAAAGGAGAAAGAGCATCTTCAACTGAGGCCAGCTGTGGGTCCTGCCTGCCCAGGCATACAGGTTAATTAGAAAACAATAGGTGGTGAAAAACTGGAGCACATCAGCTCTAATCTCAGTGTGGCCTACTAAAACGGTCTATAATGACCAGGGGATCTGACAGATTATTCAGCAGGGAACTGGGTGCCTGATGAACTCCATGGTGACTATACCTCTGTGATGACAGGTTTGCAGTATCCAGCGCCGAACATGAGGTTCTCTATGGACATGGCGGATTGGTCGCTTCCGCTTTCTGGAGAGCCCTTGCCAAGCCAGGCGCCCTTGCCTGTCCGTGCAAAACTAGAGAGAGATAGAGAGAGGGGGCATGTGATCGAGAGGGAATGTGAGGGAGAGAAGTATAATGCAATCAATAAATCTCTGCTGTAATCAGTGTAATGGATGACTAAACATTTGGGGGAAAGGTATCGGCAGCTGGATTCATCACGTAAGTGTTTGGAAAACTATTCATTCAAGTAGCCGGAGGATGCAATTTCAGAGCAGGCTGCTAAATCAAACAACAAGTGTGCTGAGCTGCAGATAAGCAGGACTTGACTTGCAAAGTGCTGTACAGTCATACAGAAGTCCACCCATTCGATTCCCGTGGACTTGCCAGGGAAAACTCCACTCCTTTTTAAGAACCGGTTTCCATAAAACAAGTCTACAGACTCCTTCTGATGGAGAACCTCCACTGAGGCATGTTTTAGTTCAGGGGTCAAAGCGAAGCCAAGTTTGCAGCCCTGCATCTCTGTGGTGGACTACCTGATGAGTGGTTGATGTAAGGCCACCAGGGAGGCATGTATGGACACAGAGATGACGGACAGGTGGAAGTAGTCGAACATGACAGGAACATGGTGGTGGAGCCCCTTCCTGGGGTGGAAGTGTAGGCCCAGGGTACGACTGCTTATCACAGGCACCGTCGTTATCTCCGCCAGCCTGGGAGACAGTAGACGACAGAGGAGGGCTTGTTCAAATCTTAAAATACAGTTAGTGATGTATGATGCAGCACCCACCAACACACTGAAAGCTCGTGTTAGCTTGTTGGATGACTCTCTTCCCGAGGTGAGAAGTACGTTCAGAGGTCTGTCATGTGTTATGAAATGAATGTTCCATCCCCGAGTCTAGACACCTCAGTGTGATCTTTCCTACCTTCGACTCTACCCTGTCTCAGTGCTCGAGGCATTTCCCTGACTTGAGACCATTAACATTTGGACTTCTGTTCACTGATGAGAGAGCGAGACAGAGATAAACAAAGACAGATCGAAAGGAGATAACTAAGAAGTTGATTGGCTATGCCACTTGCATCCAATCCAAAGTGTGAGGGTGTGTGCGTGTGTGTCATCACTCAGTGTGCATGCTGTGTTTTGTAGCTTACTGTTGCTCATTATCAGTGAAATGCAGGTCCAACTTGAGCTGGAAATCGACTTCGCTCAAAGCCTCCTCTAACTGGGAACAGAAACGACACAGGAAACAGTTATGTTAGGACACCATGAAATACACAACAATACACATTTCATACATGTAAATGCATAACAGCAAACGTTATCCAATTTTGTATTGGCTGTGAATAATAGGAACTTATGGCTGAGATGGATATTCTGTCAACAGCTCAAGAAACAAACAACTATTGAAAAGAATGTGTCGCCTCTGCCAGTAATGGACCGAAATGTTCTCTAACTCCCCCGTGTACCTTTGTCTCTCAAAAACACACACAGACACACACAGGCACACACATTGTATTCATTCTGCAAATCTTGTGCAACACAAATACACACAGGCGTCAACATCCACACAATAAGAACAAGCAGTGTTGTCAGAGCTATTGATATTCTGATTGAACGCGCGCTCACACACACACAGAGGAAATGGAGGGGTATTTTGGTCTGTCTAATCTCCGTTAGAGAGGAGCAGATAACCTCTATGGGGGTAATGAGTAGGAGAGTCAGGGAAAGCTGACAGCTGACACCTGATACACCTCCAGAGCCACTGTCACATCTACATAAATGTGTAATAACACATGTAATGACATTTCTAAAATTAAGACACCCGATGTAGACACTAATGCAGTCTCTATATTCTGACTGAATCTGAATAATTTTAACAACATTAATAAATAAATAATATATGTATTTATTGAGCTGTGCAGTCACGAATGCTCAAGAACAGCTATTTGAGGATAGGAATACAAAGGTAAAGCCCTGGGATAAGGGCTGAGGCAGGAGTCTGGAGCGTGTGGATGACTCGTCTCCAAGCAGGGCCGTTTCAGTGTGCTTCAGCTCCCCTCTTGGATCCTCCCTGTCACCCCTGATCAATCTGAGCCCACCCACCCCCACCTCTTCTTCACAGCAGCAACAACACCAGACACACTGGATTTTGGGGGTCACGCTCACAGCGCCACGGCAGAGTACAAAGATCATCAATAACTGTCTGGCAGGTTTGCACGCTTATATGAGCCGGTGGATTTTCGAGCCGGTTGTCTCATTTGATGAGACAAGGTCCTTGCGGACAAAAACGTCATTGTGTTTTTTTATTGATCCCCCCCATTTTGGGGGGGGGGGAATGTCTGCAGTAACATGTCTTTTCTCCACGTCATCCATGTATGCCAGGGAATGCTGGAGGGTACATCTGCCAATGACCATAACTCACCCTCTCTCCATCCAGCAGCAGGTGGACCTTGAAGGTCATACTGTCATTGACTGCGATTTCCTCGTTCCTGTAGAGGATCTGAAAGATCCTGCTGAACACGGCGCCATCGTAGACGCCCGAGGAACTGAGGCTGCATTCACCTGGGGGCGGAGCCAGCACACACAACACACACATCAGACAGGAGAGGAACCGCCGGAATGAGATCATGTAATGACGCACTGATTCACCATTCCATGAGACAGCAACTACTGTATAGGGGTCAGATGGCTGAGCGGTTAGGGAATCGGGCTACCAATCAGAAGGTTGCCAATTCGATTCCCGGCCCTGACAAATGACGTTGTGTCCCTGGGCAAGGCACTTCACCTTACTTTCATCAGGGGAATGTCCCTGTACTTACTGTAAGTCGCTCTGGATAAGAGCTTCTGCTAAATGACTAAATGTAAATGTATAGGTGTTCAGGCATTTACATGTAAAGCCTCTATTTGATGATGATATACGGGCCAAATATGATATCCGGTGAAAACAGAATTCTTTTTTATGCATGACCATACTGTGATAGTCAGTGTTGCTCTCTGGTGGTGGGAGAGAGACACAAGGCTGGCGGGCAACACACTGGGTGAAGCCTTTGAAGGGAAGAGCCCCACTGAGCAAGGGCTCTCTTTTTCCCCCGTTCCTTCATCCCCTCTCCCTCCTATCCCTCCCCTCTCTCTCTCTCTCTCTCTCTCTCTCTCTCTCTCTCTCTCTCTCTCTCTCTCTCTCTCTCTCTCTCTCTCTCTCTCTCTCTCTCTCTCTCTCTCTCTCTCTCTCTCTCTCTCTCTCTCTCTCTCTCTCTCTCTCTCTCTCTCTCTCTCCCCCCCTCTCTCCCTCTCCCCCCCTCTCTCTCTCTCCCCCCCTCTCTCCCCCCCCCCCCCCCTCTCTCTCTCTCTCTCTCACAGTCATGCTTGCTATCTCTCCCTCTGCAGGCTTCCCCTGATAGAACAGTCGCCACATGACCCGTCAAGCAGCCATCACGAGCAAGCACCCCTCTGGTCATAATGTCTCATGGATGAGGAAATGCTGTTGTTTCTATCTAATTAAATAGATTTTTCCATTCAAGTCAGACTAGGTCTTGATCAGCTCAGACATTATATGTAAAGGGAATACTATTTTGTAGTTGGATTCAGTGAGCCAGTAAGCGATTCACTGGTGTGTGATGATATTGCACAGTGCTTTCATTTCCTTCCCAACCAGTCTCGTAGATCCAGTATGAAGATCAAGAAGACTTTTGTTGTCACAGATTGGAGGATGGACTCTGCTTGCTCTGGGCTCATTTAAAAACATTGCATTTCAAGTTAGTATCCAAAGGGGGAGGGAGCAGGAAGGGAGAAGAGCTGGAAAGTCTATCAATCTTATCTGCCCAGAGTTGTACATTATGAAGGTGGTCCACAGCCGCATCGCTTCAAATACACTCTTTCACTGCTCAGGGACTAAGCTTTACTTCCAACTTGTTCTAAAGTAAATTCGATAGCCATGTGGACCTTTTCTACAACGGTAAAAAGTGTCACAGTGTGTGGTGGGGTAGGACCCAAGCGCAGGAGAGTAGGCAGACATGGCAACAAAAAAAAAGATGTATTTCTCAAAACAGGAAAACAGATGACAAGGGTAAGGGCACAAAACAGGAACCTAAATACACAGAACCAAACAAGACACAGGTGGACATGATGAATCTAATGAGCACTGAAACCACTGAACGAGACACAGGTGAACACAATGACAGACACAGGGAAACACTAGGGCAAGGCAAAACCAAAAAAACAGGGGGGCACGGCTGTGGCCGTGACAAAAAGAGTATTCTAAAAAAATTATATACTGAGGTTTGAGTGCTAAACGTGTATCTATTAGATTTTAAACAATGCTTCAGAAGAATGTTATAGCCTACCAAGTTTTAAATTGAAAAGAGACCCAGAAATTGTACCTTGTACTATGGTGGACATGGTTTTTTAGCTAGTAACTTGGCAACCATACTGATATTTGTATTTATTTGGTGTTATGTATGTTATGTAAATGTAAGTATTATAAAATGTTTCTTTCCTTGCTACTGAGCGAATAAAAAACATCCCAACCTGCAATCACTGTATTTTTCTGTATTCACAGCTATTAACTGACCAAATTCAGCACAAGCAGAAACACTTCCTGCCCTAGAGTTGTTTGAAGAGCACACACAACTGAAATGTCAAACACACAATTTCCCAGAGAGCATTGTGGGGGGATTATTTCCTGTGTCTCATTGGGATAAAAAAAAAAGAAGAAAAAAAAACATCCCGGATGGACTGCACACTGGCTGGCTACCTGGCTGGCTGCTGCATTATGGCTATGAGGCTGTCTGCGAGGCTTAATATGTGACCTTGTGAAGGGAGATGCAGTCGCAGATGGGAGGGGGGGGGCTGCGGCTAAGCCCTCCAATTAGAATATGGACACAGCCTTTCTGTACGCTGCTGCAATTTAGCACACTGTACGCACACATATCATAGATCTCCGGCCCTGTAGCCGAGCAGGAATCCACCCCACTGTTCTGTTTTCACAGAATGTTCTGTCAATATTACGTTTATAGCTCAGTGTCTCCAAATGTTTCTGACATGTTACTGGTGATTGAATATTCTGAGAAGCCTTAGACGTTCATGTAATAAGCTATTGTGCGACGCAAGCACGACCAGAGCAAGGGGATTTCTACCTAACCTGCATTGTTCAGTTTCCACCGAAGTCTCATTAAACACAGTCTAGTTTAGCCTGCAGTTGAGGGAGTGCAAAATACAAAATTCACAATGCTAAGCTCCACTGTTGCTTAGCACTGTCCTAGCCTGACATTTATTAGTTATTCTTGTGACTATCTTATGTCTGTGTCAAAGTCAAATCTCAATGTTATAGGAAGGGTTTTCACAACCAGGCATTCCTTGCCAAAGAACACGCCCCCACCCGCATGCACACATGCATGGAAGCACACACACACTGCTCCCTGCACTCTGCTCCAACTATCAGGGGCTATAAATAGCCTATATTACCGCAAATCGGTATGGCCCGTGTTGGTGCTTCCTGCGTATTCTGAAGAACAGATCTGGCCGGTGGTTTCAGTTTGGTTTCACTACTAAATAGATTAAATGACAGCGTATTACACATGCATTTGACTATTTAACCTCAATAAATTGTGCAAATATTGTTTCTGGTACTGCACCACAGAACACAAGCAGATACCAATTCTTTTTTCCATAAACATTTTGTCTCACATTCTGCAGTTCTCTATGTAATTGACCTAAAGGGAAAACAAGCCTGGGATCTCTTTCTGACAAGACAATTATTCTATTTCAGGAACAGCTCCCAAAATCACGAGGGAGAGATTCCAACTGAGTTAATCACTCTGATTTTGAAAATGAGTTTCCATAGAAAAGAAAAAAAGAAATAAACGCTAATAAACATGGGCCAATCACAGGAAACACTTTTCATCAGAACAAAACTCATAATGGCCACACTCAAATTAACGATTCAATCCTGTAAGAAGACACTCAATTTACAGCTTTGCTTCTGGTCCTTATTCAACACTGCTATTCTTCAAATGAATGCCAACTTGTGCAGGCAGAATATTGTCAAAGAGTGAACATTTGCAAACAGCCTATAGGGCCACAGTATCCAGCCATAGGCTTGGGCGCAAAGACAGGTAGTTACCGGCTGGTGTTTGGATTCTTGTACGGAGGGAAACCTTTAGTTAGGTTCCTAATAGAGGAATTTTAAATGGGTCTTAACAGATGTCATAACACCAGGGAAAATCTGAACAATAAGGGCGGACAGAAAGAATGTGGGGATACAACGTTTTCTTTTTGCTCTGATCACACAGACATTTCACCGACGGCTGTAAAACTGTTTGCTTGAGAACAGACTTTAAGAAAAAACGTTTCCCACACAACACTATCTGGTTGCAATACCATGCATGTGCACAATAAAAAGCAGTCACCTTTAAAGATGACTGTTCTCAGAACACTTCAAAGACAACTCGGTCAGACAGAATGTATGTCATTTGGACAAAGAATGCAGCTCACAACAGAAGATCTTTATCAGGCGACTACGTGGGACTCTGTGTCATGCGAGTGTGCTCTTCCCAGACTCATCCCCCAGAGCTTCAGAACGGGAGCTGCTTGTCAACATCAACAGAACTCCACTTCAGAACCTACTCTCGAATTTAGGAAGTCCTTAATCTGTGGGATTCACTCTCTAGTTTCCTGTTGCAGACGTGGAGTATTCTGGATTATTGTGATGAGGTGCTCAGGACTCAAAACATGTAGCAAAGTTTGAAAGTGTGTGAACTCCTGACGATTTAATTAGCGCACAGAAGAGAGAAGCTAACTGCAGCCGGCCTATGGGCTGCAGTTCTCAGAAACAGTGTGTTGTCTTTGATGAAACCTCATAGGTTTAGAATATGGTTATACTCGCCATCCTCCCACAGTCAGACAATAACCGCAAATATGCATTGATGAATCAAATCATGAAAATATAGTCTTCACCGTTCATACTCATATCCAGAGAGGCCATAACAATGTAACAAATACAGATAATGCTGACAGTATGCTCTAAAGAGGCCAACTCAATGGCCAATGTAACACATTTGCAGAAAACAACTTCCTTATAGCTTCCTCTGTCTCTAATACAAATATACTAACGCTGCAGTACAAAATACAAGACCTCAGTTATTTGTTTACCTGTATTCCCCTTTGTTGTTGCTATCAACCTGTGTGGCACACGAGGTGATACCTTCAATCCAGCTCGGACCTGGTAGAATCTGAGAAAAAAATCCCAAATCAATATCCGCCACATACAGTACAGAGCATATTTGCACTACACATGGCAATAAACGACTAAAATCATTAGTGCTGAGACATTTGAACAAGATGCATGCCAGGACAAAGGGCCTGGAGGTGGCCTGACGGTCATGTCAAACAACAGTGGACAGGACTTGTACAAATGTAGCTGAATATTTAATGAGGAGAAGATAAAATGGCAATAAATAATGAATCCTACATAGTAATGCTCATCCATTTAGAGTGAGGCCAAGGCTGAGGAGCAATACATTCCTATACATTATAGTTGCTAAAAACATGACCATTATATCTGCACTGAAAGTACTGAAAGTGTGCTTTGCGTATAATGGAAAATTGTGACTTGCACACAGAGCGGAAGATTAGGCGGCGGTGTATCGAAAGAGACGTCTTACAAAGGTCACTGAGGGTTGGAGAGAAATTGGTTAAAAGCACATGGGTCCACAGGGACACATTGGCAGTCTGAGAGAGGAACGCTTGGCTGTGAACACAGTCATCGCATCCATGTTTTTGCGACCGACAGGCAGATGGAGGCGTGACAGTATAGAACGGCAAAGAGGTTTTGAGGGTCAATAAATAAATAAGGGTAGTGTTTGTCTGGCGTACACTTGGAGATAGCTCAGTCGATGCTCAGTGGATTGACTGGTTGGAGCCCATTGTAGAGCAATTGCTGTTTACAGACTCTTAAGGGCACAAACTGCCCAAATAGCTGGGGTTAGAAGATAATTTTAAAGCAATTGAACAGCAAGGATAAGGTATCCAATTTCAGTTTATTGTTAGACCAACATTTGATGGCCGATTATGGCAAATTAAAAGGTCTGCAATCTTATCAATCTCTTCCATCTGCATCAAATGCAGACTTAATCAGTGAATTAATGCAATCAGTTTAAAACAGAATGGATTTCTCTGAAAGTCCACTGCCGATATTCATTTTTCAACACTTTTACTGTATAAGATTTGTAAGAATTCTTCTGTACTGCCTCACAATAACAAATGACACTCATCTATAGTGGTCAGTGGCAGAGACGGACCTGCCAGCTCGTCATGCCCTTTTTCCTCTTTGGGGCACAAACATGGCGGCCAGTTAAATCAAATATACTAGTGCACTCAACCGAGGAGATTACTATGAGAAGGCTTTAGCTTTCCTCGTTTGGGGTTGGGGTAGGGGAGGGGAGAGGGGGGGGGGGGGTGGGTCAGAGGGGGGGGGGGAGGGGTCAGAGGGTGTGTGGATCAAATCTCAGTAAAGCTGGCATTTCAAAGAGCCCCCAGCCAACCAGATGCCAGTCTCTAATCTCCTCACAGACACATCATACTCTATGGTATAAAATGACCTTATTCTATCCTTATCATTGAGATTGTTTACCGGAAATCTGAAGCAGTCTGTCACATAGCATTGAACAGTATAAGTAACCTCATACTTAACTTGTTCATGTTTCAGTTATATAGCATACTAATTACTGCTAGGTACAGGCAAGTTTGTATCAAGCAATATAGTGCTAGCCTAATTGTCTTAATGTCTAAAAAATATGCTCACCCTCTCTGGAAGAGATCCACATTGTGAAACTTGTGCAACTCTACAGAAAACTCCAATGTTCCCTGTACTTCAGACATGATACATTCCAGTTCATCACCTGTCAAAACAGAACAGAACAAATCAATACAACACTGCAGTGCTTGGTTCAAAATTGGGAAAAAATGAAAAATTACATGAAATATCTTCACATAGTTTTTGTGATGGTTATACCTCACAGTGGGAACCTTGGTCTGAATACAGCACTACCGTGACCCTAATTGAGTCATCAGAGGAAGGAGTGATGGCCTTGATACAAGCTACTCAGGAAGCGTCTCCGCTGAAGAACAGGGCACCTGGCAAACAGAAGCCCAGAACATTAAGATGAATGAAGCGAAGAAGCCCACTTGTGATTTTCAGATGTTCATGAATGGAGGCCAAACACAGATCTCAGCTCGTCGTCTCCTGTTGAACCTGTGAAAGCGTCACAGCTCAGTTTGCTTCAAGAGCTCCATCCATTCACACTCCGGTTAGAAGCTGTTTCTGCAGGTCTCTTACGATGGAAATAACCCAGTCTGCAGTGCACATACTGTGTGTTTACAGTGGTGTGCACATCCTCATTATACCAGAATACAGAAAATCAAAACACTGTGAGGAGTATGTCAATCACCCTTATGGCCAATTAAGGAATGTTCTCTGGCTACAGTATTTACATAACATTACAATCCTTGGAAATCATTGTATCCACATAACTAGACTACCTCATCCTATACCAACCATTTGCTTTAAATGTGGGTCTATCTCCCAGCAGAGTTATTCAGATACTGATTCAGACACAAAATAGCAAATCTGGTGCCTCTGCACTTCTCCAACAACCATCACCTCTAAGAAACAAAATAACGATCTTTCCTACAGTGCATTAGTTGACCGCTGATGAAAATGGCCAGGGGAAGGGAGAAATAGTAAGCGACAGAGCCTACTCAGCTCTGCTGACTTGGTGTTTCGTGACACTTTGACAGGTGAGGGGGTGTGACTGTACAATGTCTCCGCCCCCCCCCCCCCCCGACACACACACACACACACAGACACACAACTTCCCACTAACAACTGTATGAAAGGTTAACATATAGGGCAATGAGCTTTGTGCTGTGTAAGTGTGCCCACTAACACAGGCAGTCACACTGTAGTAACAATGACCCGTCTTCTGGCCACTGACCTGCCAGCCTTGGAACTTGGCTGTGAAAAGGAGCGTGGAAGAAGACTGTTGCTCCAGTGGACTTGTTCTAGGGAGTTTGGCAAATATGTTATGTCTCATTAGTTAAACTTGTCATACAAACAGCCTCCCTCATTCCCTTTTGGCTGCGCTACAGAGTCCAAAGAAGGATTGCAGGGCTTCTGCTGCTCCGTGACAAGCAGGTTACAGAGGGGAAAATGAACACTGTGTTCTTGACGAAGCATGGACCCAGAGGCTGAGGCTGCATGATTCTCTTTGAGTCTCTTTACAAACACACGCACGCACACACACACACACGCGCACACAAACACACACGCACGCACACACACATACACACTCTCTCTCTCTCTCCCCCAATAGAGCAACTAGACCATCTTCTCACAGCCAGCGTAGAGGCAAAGGCCATATTCCCTTTCCTGATTGTTTGAACCTCTGCCGAAATGGATCAATAACTCAAAATCTGGGGGCCATTCAATGAGTCAGAGAATCATGAAAGGTTTCAAGTGTAACTCTTTACCTTCTTCCTTTTCTGTACTACATGTACAGTATGTGCATTGACACCTAAACTGAATAAGACTGTAACCTGTATGTGGAGCTGCACCTTAACTGAAGGCCTCACCAGTATGTGAGAGACCAAACATTCACAGAAGAAGACCAAACCAGTTTCCATCTACTTCACTGCTGAGCCATTAGAGTCCATTTCAACGGTTACAGTTGACATGAAAAAGACTGCTGATGGTACAGCAACCACGTGATCCTTTGTGAAAGAGAAAAGGCATGGGTTTGTAGTGAGAGGTGACAAAGGTCTTCATTGGTAAAAGTAACTGAGAGGGCAGGATATTTTTCTATCAATAGACAACAATTGTTGTCATTTGACTGGCATGTGACTTGCATGCACAATTCCAGTCAATTGTACGATGTGGGTTTGTAACATCAATTCCTAGCCACATACGTTTACTCAGTATTGTTGAATGGACAAGTGACTGTGCTGCATTAGCATTTTTATAGATGCTCTCTAATGACTAATTACTGAGTGTCCGTTTCTGATAAGCTGGCTGCTAAACAATGTAATGAAAACCCTGATCGTTTCAGGTACCATCTGTTTGGAATCTCATACACATTCAGTTGAATGCCTTGCCATAACTGTACAGTACAGGTTGGGGGACATGGGCTGACAATAACATGTTGAATCCTTCACGCTAGGCCTCAGGTCTTCCCCTCACACAGCTTGGTGCTGGTGAAGTGGACTATTTCACTGACATCCCAGTTATCCCAGAATCACAAGATCCTGAGGTAATATGTCAAGAATGCTATTTAAGGGCTGAATACACATTAAGGAGACAGCGTGTAGGACCCTGAGAGCGTCTGTGTCACGAGGCAAGAGGCTGTTTGTTTGCACATGAAATGAATCTCTCACATTATACTGATCTTTAAACCCTTATTTCTTAAGCAATTTACACCACAGCTTCTATCCCTGATAAAACAGAGTGATGCAGGCAACGATGCAGTCTCACTTGTGTCTAAAAAAGGAGCAGATTACAACAATCATGTGAGGGACAGATTCTGGCCAAGTCAGTTATTTTAAGGATTAATGATGAAAGATTGACTAACCACACACATAATATCTTTGAAAAATGGTTATACATGGTGAATGGAGCATACATTGGATATTGTCTTTCATGTTATACTCCTTAATGACCTACAAAGTGAATTATATTAAATCAAAGACCCAACAACCACAAGCCAAAACAATTACAGAACCAAACAATGTGGCCAGCTAGCCTGTGATGGGGTTCAGCAGGTGGAAGATGTTGGATAAATGTAAGTGGAGAGGCGTCCTTGCTTACACATGGATCCCTTGTGGTCAGAGTACATTTTGCCTGCAGCAGATGGACTTGGGAAGGTTGAAGTCAGCTGGATAATCCTTGTTTTACCACTTCAGGATTCATCTTTGGGGAGTATTCACCAACCTGACAGATGTAATGTGAAAACTGCATGCCCCTGTTCATTCTGACCTTAAAACCCTGTCGCTGACATGCAAATGTTGACTAGTTATCAAGTTGAATCTTATTGCTGGCTATCTCTATTCCTAATTTTAAAGTTTTATATGAATATATAAATGTTTCAGTTAACTTGATAATTTCCTTTACTGTAAAGTCTATGTCAAAATAAGAATTATCAGGAGTGGTCCACTGTCATTCACAATCATGTCATTCATGGATTAACTACAATATGTCTGTGCTCATTTTATTTATGATGTTCCAGGTCAACTTTAACAGTAACCATCAGAGGTAATATACTGTATGTCTAACCGTGACAGTCAGAATACAGTTAGTGAGGACATAAGCTGATGTGCTATAGCATTTAGTAAAACAATAGTACTATTAAGTCCTATCGCTATATCCTAGAACCTACAGAAACTATTCGCTACAGTATTCCAACTTCTACACCAAGTAATTAAATTAAACGTGGAATATCATGTACAACCGACCACAAAACAAGATTAACCCGAACTGAACATGCAAGCGGGAGCTTTCCTTGAGCTAGCCAACCAACCAGTTTCCAAATGTTCCAGAGCATCCAACCCTTCATTTCTCCGTCCCACTGATGAACAATGGGGATGTCACTATCACAAAAACCTTACCTTGCTTAATGATGCTTTGCGATCCCCCGCTCCTGTTGGCCTCCCTCCAAGTTTACTCGTTTATTCCTCAAGACGTTATCCTCCCAACCTGCGAACATCTATTAACGGTCTGCGGATGTGAGACTTCAGTCACTGTTTATATCGGTGTGTCGGTCCTCTCCGCTTCGTCTGCTGAAGCTGCTGTTGCCATGGTTATTCATTCAGCCTCTGCATGTTCTGCAGTGCAAACCTAGCAGCTTATGTTTCAACCAACACAGGGATGTTCAATTTGTCTAAGTGCTGCTACTGTGTCTGTCTCGTGGTTCAGCTTCGAGTTCCTTCGTATCCTTTCGGCATTTGACAGTTATCGTTTCAGGATAATATTAATGGTCAGCAGTGAGCCCTGCTGCTGCACTGTGCGTAGCCTACAACTGACGGGTTGACGTCAGAGCCCACTGAAAATGCTGAACGCATCCAAGTTATCCAAATCTTCGGTTTCAAACCTGCTGATAATAGCTATCTCCCACCTTCTAGATCGGGGCCTCAAATATTTGAAATGTTTAGCCTACAGTTAACTTCATACTTAAATTCATACTTTGAGGCTTGAATTAATTGGCTCGAGCCAGCCAGATTTCATTCAATTATTTTGTCAAGTGCAAACTGTCATGTTTATTGCCATGTTTCAATATGTTGGCCTGCTACACCTGTTCACCAAATGACTTTTACCTGTGCTCTCTCTCTCTCTCTCTCTCTCTCTCTCTCTCTCTCTCTCTCTCTCTCTCTCTCTCTCTCTCTCTCTCTCTCTCTCTCTCTCTCTCTCTCTCTCTCTCTCTCTCTCTCTCTCTCTCTCTCTCTCTCTCTCTCTCTCTCTCTCTCTCTCTCTCTCTCTCTCTCTCTCTGATACACCATGCCGTCTTCAAAAGGTGAATGATGAGATTGCAGGTGTGGGGAGAGTGAGGGGATCAGGACTGTTTTGAACCATCTGTTCCAGAAAAGAACCCTTCCTGTATTTACCTATATCCCCCTAGGTGAAATATGGGTTTCTGTCTTACATTAAATAAGACAATCATGATCATGGTCTTTTAGGCTTAGCTTTCAGTATGATTCCTCTAGACTTAGGCTAGACATATTTTTCTCACCTACTTACTACTATATGCATCTCATCATGTCCATGCACAAACAATCAGAATCAGAATTTGGTTTATTGTTTGTGCATGGACATGATGAGATGCATATTGTAGTAAGTAGGTGAGAAAAATATGTCTAACATACGTATATCTTAACGTCTGACTATAAGCACACACTCATCCCAGTTCCTGTTTCCCCTTATCAAGGGCAAAATGCCCCGCCGGTAGCCACTCGGAGCCCACTGCCATGAGCATAGAGCTCTCTTGATTTAGAGGAAGAGCACTATTGATTTTCATGCAGCACTACTTGCCAGGGCCCAGATGTCCATAGTCTTGAACAAACACGTGTAGATTTCAATCAGTGGGAGGCTGCATAGCAAACAAGGGAGGCACGCATACTCAATACTCATACCTCAAACTCAACTGCTGAAGCACTGTGCTATTTGAATGGCAGGCCTAGTCCCTTATGGTCCCCCGGGTCTCTGCAAATAAGACCCCGGGGAACCTGGGAAGTTCTTCTCACTTACGCGTCTAAGCAGCCATTATTCATGGATAATGTAAACATGATAAAATATGCAAAGCATGAAATAAACTCAGAACTCCATTTTGCATTCTGGTTCAGGCCACAGTCGTACTTTACGTAAACACATCATAGCATCATAGCGAAAGGCGAAATTTTCAACTCCTGTACATAAAGAATGCGGAAGATCAATACTAATACTTAAAGCTCTTTTTACTTCTTTGCAAGACTTCAGACCAGCGTGACCAGACACTGCATCCTGCTGCAAAATAGAACTCTAGTAGAGCCCTCTGCAGTGAATGTGACTGTTATCGGTCATGTGACTTATCACAAGTTGTTTTCTGTCCTCTATCTCTTTCTATGCTTTCATTGAAAGCATGAGCTCTCAATTACACACCCTGGACATGTGATCTCTCTCCAAGGCCTCTATGGGGACTCTGACTCTGTATTAAGTTTCACAGCAGGGGAAAGTGCTTTCATGCAAGTATCATGATTCACCAGTTACAACATAAATATTGATTTATCTAATCTAATACAGATACAAACATGTCATACCTGACCTTTTTATTACTGGTTGTAGTAAATTGCAGGGTGAAATATAGCTGAGGTTAGTTATCGCTGATAACTAGCTTTGGTTTGAAATGTGATGTGAAATTATATAGTTATACATTGTGATGATGTGGTCATTTGATATTAAGAGTTTTATGGGAAGTTGGATAATCAAAATTGGTTGAAATAAAACCATGTTTGATGGCTGTTATCTCTCTTGTGAGAAAATTCCCTTCCCTCTCAAGCAGATTTTTCCCAGATTTCATCATAATTTATGGTAAATGTAGAATTGTATTACTCACAGCAGGCATACATGTCACCATATTTTATGTTTGCATCTCTGTACAGTGTACCAAGCGCCAGATATTCATCTTTTATTAATATGAAGTATCAGAACTATGCCTGGAAGATAAAAAAATATCTCCATCACCAATTCAGTGACAATTACATAGGAGTAGCACTCAAGTTGTGATGCCATGAATGTGTGGATTGACGTAGCTTTCAACTCAACAGCCAAAGCTAATCACACTTTAACATGAGTTCTGGTTCTACCAATCTTGATTGCCTGAGGACTTGAAGGTAATAACAAGGCTTTCTGCTACAGTATGTCAGCCCCAAAGAAGCATTCTTTAGCAACAGTAATGAATAAGCGACATGGGATTTTGAAATCCACATTTCATCATTCCTGCAACTTCTCACTGTAAGGAAACTCAAACATGAGGATAACTATTAGCAGAATTATATACAGACAACACGTGTCATTATGGGGCACTGGCAAGAAGAGGAGGGGAGAGGACTAGAAAAAGGTGCACCAAAGGCCCAGAGGCCTTCTGTATGGCTTTAAAGTGCTGGTAATAAAACTCAGTCACCACCTCCTCAAAAATTCCTGTCCAATGGGAACTCGGCGAACAAACTTTTATGTCTCCTCAGAATAAGTTTGGGCATCCTCTGCACAGGTTGGCTCTGTCAGTTCTCACCATGCGCTCACAGGACTGATTTCAGGGGGACGTTTCCTATCTGTGGCTCTTTCTGCTCCTCTGTCTCACTGCCTTCAGTCCTCTATTAGCCTCCCTCACCCCCGCTCAGGAAGGGCTGTTAGCCTCCCTCATCCCTGCTCAGGAAGGGAGAACCCATGGCGTCTCATAGCTCCACTTTGACCAGGTAAGTTTTCTAGCGGACATAATAGATTTGTATATATAATTTAAGAAAATGTTTGACTGCTTTGGCACTCTTCATGATCTTAAACTATTAGGATATTGAAGTCGGATTTAAAGTGATATCTACTATTGTCCTAGAATTGATTATTGTTCTGACATCCCAAAGTTTCAGGTCCCCATCAGCAATCGAGTTTTCACATTTTCATACATTATTGTTCTGCACTCACTCCATATATCAATTTGTTGGGGTTAATATATTTTAAAAGAAAGAGTAAATCTTTAGACTTTTTATTTAAACAGTCTGAAAATGAACCCTTGATATTGTGGGTAAAGCATGTTATTTAGCTCTACATGGATTACAGGAGCAGGCAAGGGGCAAAGATCGTGATAGCTCTGCTTAAACCGACCCACACAAACACAACAGGCTGAATCTATAATATTGTACCTTAACAAAGCTTCCAGAATCAGGCTTCTGGTCCTTCCTACTTAATTGTGTTTTTGATCCAGCTTTGAAGTCTGGTTTCTGGAAATAGCTGGACCCTTTTTCACCCTAACAGTGTGTGGGTGTTTGTGTGTGCGTGTGTGTATGTGTGCAGGTTCTAGGCTGGAGATTGAGGCAAACCAGCCTTTGACCTGTGGAGATTAGAATAGACTTCACCTCTCCAGCCTTGTCCTTGGTCAAGAGAACAGTTGGAACCACGAACTAACTCATTAAAGTGACTGATAGGTTTAATCTATGAGGCTGAGAGCAAGGTGCAGAGTAAGCTTTCAGTTTGTGTAATTAAGACAAATGAGTGTCCAGAAGTCATGCAAGGAGGGCTGGCTCGCATTGGCACTAGGTGAGTGTGGGGGGGGGGGTGTCAGTGCCATATGGGTGACTCTTGGGGCACAGCCTGCTCTATATACAAGCTCTGGGCTGTGGTGATCACAGTGCCTGTTCTGCTTACAGAAAATAGTGACACAAGTCACCTACACTCTCAAATAAAAAGGGATGAGAGATGCCACATTTAAGATAGTTTAAAAATTCTCTATTTAAATGACCAAAAAATGGTTTAACCTTGATGAATTTCCTTCTGGTTTGACATCAAAACGCGAGACCAGTGAGAGACCAGTGAGAGACCAGCGAGAGACCAGTGAGAGACCAGCGAGAGACCAGTGAGACTCAAGCTCACGCTCAGCCTGCTGTCGATCTTTTCCAAGTCGTAAACTTCTAAAAGGAATCCCCACGGATTGAGCTGTACACAATACTTCAAGGAGCTCTGAGCTGTAATGCCTCTAGATCTGTGTTTGGGCAGATTAGCGCTGCGTCTTGATGCAATCCAACAGGGACATGGAAATTAAATGCTTTTTTTTTGTGTGCTCCTAAAAAGCTTTCGTTGCCAAAACCAAAGGACTAAGCAAAGTTGCAAATCACTCTTAGTTTCAAACAACCTCTATTGTGCTTGCTGTGCCAGCTCTGTGTCAGAGGATATTCACTGAACAGACAAACAGACAGACAGACAGACAGACAGACAGAAAGACAGAGAGGCAGACAGACTGCAGTCAACGAATGAGCGTGAGAGACGGACAGCCAGCCGTCATTGCTCGGGGCATGCTCTTCCATCATGGAGAATACGTGTCGGCAGCCTCTGTTTCTCTAAAGGGAGGGTGCAGCTTATATCATTATTCAGTGCCCCGATAGCACATCCCTCTCCCTCACACCTCTACATGTACCTTCGTACCCCAGCCCTCCATTCCAAAAAACGACCTCCCTGTTCTCCTGATTCTGTCCTCCCTCCCTCCCTCTCTCCCTCCACATCTCCCGGGCGGTCAGCCCGTCAGACAGCACTGATGGGCAGCCTGTGACAGGCAGGCTGAGCTCAGAGACGGGGCAAGGATAGAGGGATATTTTGGATTCCTAAGTACAGACAGCACATAAGGCTACTACCGTGCTACTGTAGCAGCATTTTGCACAAGAAGAAGGCCAGTGGTCCGAGCACACGGCTAGTACCGGCAGCCATGTGTACGGTTACGAAACCAGCGCTGAGGAGATCAGGCCATGTCGTACACAATAAGCACAACTGGATTATGTTGGATGAGCTTGGCGGGGGAAAACGCAGGGGTAGTTGGATGAAACATCTGATGTCCTTTTATGTCTGTCATAATGAAAACGGCGTTCCTCTCCAGGATGCAATCACACAGTTCTCCCTGTTTTCTGTCAAAGTGGCAGAAAATGGCTTTGTCGCTCCCGAGCCTACCATTGAAAACACGTGTCTGTGTTATCATCCAATCCTCATCTATCAAACGGATCGTTCTTTTTTTTCTAAATCTTGGTTGCATGATGTAGCTGCTGAAGTACATGATTTATGCACCTTTGTGATTTGAAAGCCTCCCCCGGTTTCTTGGAGGGGAATAACTTCAGCCTCCTACAGTATGCTAACCTGACTCGCCAGATGGTTTGTTACACTTAACCATCTGGGAAGTCATCCTTGGAAACTGTTTGGAAAAGGGCAGGCCCTTTCAAAAACTTGGCAGGTGATTGGATGAACCAACTGTCTTTCACTGTCTATCACGGCCAAACTTCATCCACACCCGTAGCTGCCAGAAGTTCCTCATTTGCAGATTGAATCACTGTGGTTTGGGGACAAAACAAATAACTTGGAGCTTGGCAAGATTAACTGTTACATGGTTGAGATCTCACTAATCTAGCTGTCTTGCGAGGTTAACAGAATGCTGTGTGGTCCACCCTGACTGCACTGTCATAATACTGTGTTCATGATGCTAATATTCACTATGTTGATACTGTGTCATTAAAGAAGGTGATCAGAGTAGACCTCTACTGTAGTACTGTGGTAGATTTAGTCAGAGATTTTGTGGATGAAATAGCTGGCTGAATGTCTGACTCCATCTCTCTCTCCATCTAGGAGGCAACCATGGCACCAAGCCTTGGTTCTGTATTCTTCTGCCTGCATGGCTCTGCTGTCGTTCCTCCTCGCTCCAGCGCTGGCACGTAAGTCATCCAACAGGGCATGGTCATTGATGTCATGAACACAGTGCACTGGGCACCTGTACTGCATTAGATGTTTTTTTCAGATGGTTTGATATGAAAAATGGGCTTTCAATTTGGTATCAAAAGGCAATCGCACAACTATGAATAATTTCCGGATATTTGAAAGGACCTATACCAAAATATGCAAAGATATGCAAAGGACAAAATTGCAAATGCGTGCTATTTGTGATGATTCAATCTCATAATCTCTTGGCTCGCAATCACAATTCAACCCTTCCACTGTTGGAATTCAATAACAAACCTACTTTGTAGACTGGCTTGTCACCGTCATTGAATTAAAAAGCACATTTGGCTGTGTGCTCTTCCCCTGCATATGGTAAATGTGTTTACCATTCTAGAATGCGAACAAGCGGTGTGGTCCAAGTGTTTTCCTCCACACCAATCATTAAAGCTGCCAAACACTCGTGACAGCATCAAAATTGCGGTTCATCTGCTCATTTGCGCTAACGACTGGCTTTCAGAACACGTGGCGAAGGGAGGGAGTCTCTAACAACTCAGAGCCCCGCATGCACAGTCAGATAAGTGTTTATGACTTGTAAACGTTGTCTGCCCCACTCTCTCATTTCTCTGCAGTTATGTGGGTGCAGAGAAAGGCTTCCAGATGTGCTGTGTTCACACGTCTCCCTCTAAATGAGCTGACTCAGCTTATTGACTTTGCATCCTCTCCGGGTTGTCCTTTCATGGCTTCCAGATCCTCATTTCACAGTTTCCCTCAGGTAGAAGGAGTGTGTTTCTGTCCAGACAGAAGCGAGATATAGCTGCAGCGGCATCTTAAGAGCTGCTCCCTATCCTTATTGGTCACACACATCCATATGACAGTACAGACAGGCCCATTTTTATCATTTGTTTGCACGGTCTAGGTGCATTGAGTGAAGTGTGTCACCTGGCAGTAACCTTAAGCATAACTTCCATAACAAGTCCATAACCTCTCCAATGTAAGCTTAATGTGAGTTGGCATTCTTACTTTGTTTTCACTTCTGTGTGCGACCTTCAGAGGACCTCCATTTTGTAGGTGACAGCGTGTGTGCATTGTAACATGGTCTCCTGGGAGTCTCAGAGAGCAGACCCTAACACAGCTCTCTCTCTTTTTCCAATCAGAGCTAGATCTTAACAGACTGGACGGCGACACTGTCTGCCCCACCATGAGAAACGGACAGGATGACCTACCAGGTGACTGTTTACGACTTTTATTTGAATGTTTTCAAATCGAACACATGGGCTTGAGTGCATTAATATATTACACCGTGGTTTACTTAGTGTTTTACCTGAATCTCTTAGAATCTAAGTTAGTTAGAAAGTGTGGTTGTGGTGGTGGGAGGGATCCTACAACCCAGACACCTTGAAACCTTCAAATGCAAATAAAATGTTCCACTTGAACAAGGCTGATCTTAGTGGGAAAAGTTCTAACTCGGCAAGATCTTAATTGTTCACCATTGCACTGTTTGAGACCAACTCCCATCACTGCCTAAGCACTTGCAGATGTTCCACAAATGTGTGTTTGTATGGGAAGGATTTCAATGTTCGTATTAGAGGACAATTGATTAGAATCACCTATCTGCCAGTAAAATACTTTGATACAAAGTAAACAATATAGACTGCCATACAGCTCCACTTCCTTCTGCTTTGTTGTACATACCAGAGAGTACCCACATGCATTTGTTCACTTTACAATACGTTTTTACATTCCATCAAAGCTCCCCGTGCTCACTACATCCATTATCATGCAGTTGGCGTGAACAACTGTTTGTTTTTCTGGAAGGTTTCGATCTTATTACGCAGTTCCAGCTGGACGTGATCCCGCTGAAGGGAGTCAGGAAGGTGGAGGGCTCCACTCCCCTGCAGGTGGCCTACCGGCTCGATAGAGAGGCAAACTTCCAAATTCCAACTCGGTAAGTACAGTAACAAGAACGCAATACTGAGAAAAGAAGCAAAAACGCTGGTGCCGAGCTGTTCCACAATGCAGGTGTTGCATTATTACAAGTCCCGGGCAGGTGTTGTTGCGCTGTGAGCAACATGTAATTGGTTGAGGAAAACATGTCTGAACCCATTTGGCACCTCACAGAGACGAGGGGTGAGGGAGGGAGAGGTTATTGGGGTGCCCAGACCCCCCCTTGCCGTTTTAAACCCCCAGGAAATGGGAAGAGACGTATTTGATCATGCATTCTTAGTTGGAGTTTGCTTTCCTTGTCTCGACTCATAAAAGGGGGCAAGGCAGGAAATCGAAGAAGACAGGTGCTGACAGCTTCAATAATGTCCTGCGAGGACTGTCATTACAACTTTATTTTGGTTGATCTAGTCACCCAGTGTGCTGGGGAAAGGGACCAGAGCAGAACCACTGTCCAATCACAAGCAAACTCTTTCAAGTTCTTCCTCTGAAAGCCAGTGGCTTCATGGGGTGTTCATTTTAGGCCAGTCCTGTGCCGATTGTAGTCTTCAGTTGGTTTGTGGTTGTCTCATTACCTTCGTACATATCTCAACACTTCTCCAAGTGTTTCAGTGTTTTGTCAGGTCCCCAGCAGCAGACCCATCTTCTCACCTGCTGTTATACAACACCCAACGTCATGCTACTTTGCGCCTGGCACACCAAACACACACACACACACATTTCACACATACAAAAACACATTTTCTAGCCACCAGACCAATGGACAGACTGGCCTTTGAAGTTTTTAAAGAGAGGTCTAAACTACAGCATCCCTCCACTCCAGGGCATATAAGCCACTTAAACCCTGGCAGCGAGAGAACCCCTCCACAGGTGGCGACTGAGAGTGGTCCTGATTTGCTTTATTGGGTTACAGGAAACTCCTTTTTTATATTGCCAAGCCTTGATCCATTTACAAGACGGTTAAAAGCCGGCTGCATCGGCCATTCATGAACACGCCACCTCTGGACACGCTGGCTTGTTAAAACACAGCCGCAGCAACGGTGAGAGAGAGGCCTGGGCTGGGCAGCCAGGCTAACATCTCACACCCATCTGAGCAAGGGAGACAGATATTGTGTGCATCGTTTGATAAAAAAACTAACGTTAATGACATATCAAGGGCGTCATTGTTCCTTTGAGGTAATTATAACTGTTGCATATGCATGGCCACACATAGGGGATGCAGGGTAGAGAGGCTTTGAACATTCAAAGAGCAGCTTGTGATTCATGTCTCATTCATGAGTGGATCTTGGGCGTGGAGAGCGGGAACAGAGGTGCTGCTTTGTGATTTGCCGACCTCGGCTTTGTGATCATCTCTTTCCTTTGACATTCAGCAGAGCTGGGGAACCTACCCTCACCCTGGGCAATATATGTGCTTAATGGAGAGTGTTATTTGAACCCTTCATTTTTCACTTTCTGTTAAGCGTCATGACTGGTATAATTAGAAACTAAGTGCTCTGACAGGAACAAGCTCAAACTATTCCTCGAGTGAAAAACCAAGGGTACAACAGAGCGTATGATTCATTATGACAAGTCCATGTAAACAATGTCACTGTCTCTGCTCCTCCGCCGTTTGCCCACCCAGGTTGAACTTCCCCCGGGGCTTCCCTGACGAGTACTCTCTCATGGCCACCTTCCGGATGATCAAGAGCACCGTCAGCAAGGTGTGGAACGTGTGGCAAGTGGTGGACGAGGACGGACGCAAAATGGCCGGCCTGAGGCTCAACGGCGACCAGCAGGCCCTGGAGTACTTCCTCACGGGCGCCGACGGCGACCTGCAGACGGTCATCTTCCCAGGCCTCTCGGTTCTCTTCAACACCAAGTGGCACAAGGTGATGATCGGTGTGGAGCGCGACCAAGTCACCCTGTACGTGGACTGCCACCCCGTGGACCGCAGGCCCATCAAGGAGAAAGGCCCCGTCACCACGGAGGGGGACACCCTCATCGGTCGCCTGGATGCCGATGCTGACGCTTCAGTGGTGGTGAGTGGGGACGGAGAAGAGTGTCTCATCTTGTTCGCCCGACAAGGCCAGCTTTTTCATAGAGCTGTGGTCTCAGTACTGCTGGGTAGGGCCAGGGTTTTTAAGTAGGTGTGCTGAGTGACGCTTTCATGTGCGAGTGTTGCTGCCACAGCTAGTCTGTGCCTCAGTGGGGTTCCAATGAAGAAAACTATTTTGCTGCAGTACACTCTCCTCAGTGGAAAAAGAGTGCAGCTCACAGATGGTGTCAGAGCACCACAGGCCATTGCCAGCGCTTTGTGCCGTAGCGCATGCTATGAAGTAGTGGAAGTCATTGCATAGCATGGTTGGACATCAAAATCTCGTTTCAATTGTTTCAGTTTGAACTCCAATGGATGCTGATTCACTGCGACCCAAAGAGAGCCCAGCGAGAGAGCTGCAGCGAGCTGCCAGCCACAGAGGTAACCCACCCAAAAAACATCCTCTAACGAGACATATAAAGGCCTCAATTATAAACAAAAACTGTGTAAGCAACTTTATGTTCGGGGCACTCTTCCATGTATAGATTTATGCTTTCTCCGAGTGCACTGATGTGCACTTTTGCTTTCCAGTCGGTGTCACATTATCCATCTTGTATTACAGAGATTAGACCGCTCAACTTAATTAATGTTTTATTCTACATCCACTACTTGGAAAATGACAAATCTACTTTTGTAGTTCTTGCTGGCAAAATATACTATCCATTTATGACTCTGCCATGCAACAATTGATTACATTGTGGCCTGCAGTACATACAGTAAGGCTTGCTTTGGACATAATGCCACTTGTGAGTGACTGTAGGCGTTAAGAGGTGGATCACAAAACTTGTTCATATGCACTTGAGTTCAAGATCAGTTCGGGCTATTGGAAACACCATTACATGTTGCAAACACAAAATGTTGCTTTTTGTATCTGCCACTATTTAAAATGATATATACACTATGCTGGTTTTTATAAATGAGGCCCCTGGGTCTAGATTGACAACTTTTTTGCGTTTATAGGTCAACACCTAAACCATCAACTTTTTTATTAACTAGTCTAGACTAATACTGAAATTTTTAAGGTATACCTTTAGAAGCCAGGCCAGCATGAGCAAATATGCAACTTTAAGGGTATCAACACTATGAGTAACTCTGTTATGATGCAAACATGTCTCTCATATCAAGAATGGTCTCATTCCTTCGATGCTAACATTTCTGCTGTGACAGCTGTATCTTTCAGTGCTCCAACCCTGAAACTGTACCTGGGGCGGGTGTGAACTGGAGCGTGCTTTGTTGATATGATAGCATGATGTGCTCACTGCCAGGGTTTTAAACAACAGCGCTTCTTCTGCTTCTTTGGGTGAAGGTGGTGTGACTATTTTCACTAACTCTACCTATCTCATTTCTCTTGCTTCTTCAGATGTTTGCCAATGCTGAGGTATTTATTTTTCTACTTCCTTCTTTTTCTCTGTATTTTGAATCCAGAAATCTACTTCAGTGCTTTGTCCCGGGATTGCCTCATTGCTTTATTTCTGCGTGACATGTTGCTTTTTGGGGGATATTGAAATATGAGTGGCCTAGAGAGTGCCTAAAACATGAATAACTTCAATGAATGTGGTGGAGTGGCAAAAAATTACACTTTTTTCAATGTAATATCATTTTGATGGACATTTATATGGTAGATTGTATTGTATATGTTCAGGAATATCAAATAAAGACACAATCAATAGATTGTAATAGATTACCTTCCAAGGACATTATAACAGTATATTTCCCTTTGAGCTAAACAAGTTTAGAACACATTTACAACATTAACAAAACTCAAACAAACAGTTTATTTTATTCATAACTACACAGTCACACAATTACACTTAAAAAAAGTAAGAATGCATTTCCACTCTCCAGAGTGGCATTCACTCTGTCCTGAGAGCTGATTGGCTGTGCTGTCTCTTCCTCCTAACCCCAGCCTGACCCAAAGCCAGTGCCAGGGCCCCCAGGTATCCCAGGCCCCGAAGGCCCCCGAGGGCCCCATGGAGAAGACGGCAGAGATGTAAGGCTTCCCTTTAATGTACAAGGGAAAATTCTTGTTGTCGTACATAGGACACATACCTCTGGATGGAAATCTCTTATTAACTAGCATCCTCTGATTGGCAATAGAACATCTTCAAATGAAAGCATTGTCTTGTACAAATGTATGTGTGTTGTGTCCTAGGGTATTCCAGGCACCCCTGGCAACACTGGTGCTCCTGTGAGTATGACTCATGACATTGTAGGGTTTTTTTGCCGCCAAATTCTGTTTCCATAGTCTTGGTCAGCTCTTACTGCTCATGGTTTGTTTAAGTGCACTTTCATCTCCTTCTTCAGAGTTGTTTCTTATCTCTGTCTAGATGAGAAAGGCACATCGTTAATCGATTATAAATTGACAGGCACTGCCAAGGTGTATCTTAGCAACAACGGCGGGGCGATGTCAGGAAGGAGATAAAGCTGATTTGGTCTTGTTGTGTCTGTTACCCAGGGCAGCAAAGGGGACAAGGGAGAGATCGGTCTTCCTGGACAAAGAGGTCTGCCTGGCCTACCAGGAGCTGTTGTAAGGACCCATTACATGACACAATTGGGTTTTATTTGTGCCCAAACACTGCAACACACATCATAATTATATATACAGAATACTGAGATCAATGACAGTCAGGTATCTGCATGATCATTTCAATATAGTACATTTTTTAATCAAAGATTCACTCCTCTTTTTGTTCAAGGGATCCCCGGGCTCAATGGGTCCCAGAGGGGCAGTGGGAGAGAGAGTGAGTAACTCATCAAACCCTGTATTTAAGGCAAAGTCATGAAGATTACTATACTACTACAATGTTGTTACTATAGGTACTTGATTGTAGTTACATGGTAGTTAATGTAACCTTAATGCAAAGTTAATGTAAACATTTTATTTTGTATAAAGGGACTTCAAGGTTTTCCAGGGCCAGCAGGCCCTCCTGTAAGTATTTGTATTTGTTAGTATCAAGGATTGCGAAACATCAATACTGTTGAAAGTACTTTATTACTGCATTGATGCAAATATTCTCAAGGTTTATGATTCCATGTGATTCTCTCTTGTCTCACAGGGCCCTGCAACAGAAGGACCTCCTGTATGTATTCAGACTCCCCTGTATCTCATCCCGTTATCCCATGGTGCTTTTGAACCAGGTTCAGTGAATGTTGCCACCCTGTATGTGACTGACCTAACCCTTGTTTGCTCCTACAGGGGCCGCCTGGGAAAGCAGGAATCCCTGGAGATGAGGGAAACATTGGGCCAGAGGTTGGTATTCAAACACAGATACAAATCACACATAACACACCCACCAGAACACATCGAGACATGTAAGAAAATACACACTGCATCTCGACAGCTCTGTCAGTGCAACTGTAGCAAGTCTGACTTTGATAGTTTGGTTTACTAATCTCTCAAACTGTTCGGTGTTAGCAGAACATTTTCTATCGTTTTGTGTGATTCTGATGAAGCAAACCTCCATGTTGGCAGGGCACACCGGGTCCCAGGGGTGCTGTGGGTCTACCAGGCCCCGCTGGCCCTGCAGGGCCCCCTGGACCTGCAGTAAGTACTGGCTCCACTCTCCTCTGTGTCTGTGGTGTCTCCGTGGGTTTCATTGGGAACGCCTGCATTTCCTGTATAATCCCATTATGAGATTGATTGTGGTGCACTATGTCTGTGACTCAATAGTACGGGCTTCACTTTGTGTTGAGTAAGGTACATTCCTAGGTGGTTAACCTTTAAACGTATAAATAATGAATCAGTGTGTAATAGTGTGTACTCAGTGTGATTGTGTTTTGCATGTATTCATGTTTCCAAACATGGGCTATCGCTATTCGATGGTAATATGTGTCTGTGAGTGTGTGTGTGTGTTTGTGTATGCATTTGTTCGCGGACTCGCAACCTTGTTCTTCCACGTGTTTTAGGGACCTCCCGGGGCTGCAAACCCTGAGGGCAGTGGGGAAGCTGTGAGTCTCTCTTTATCTTCTCTAGCATGGGGGGGGGGGGGGGGGGGGATGCTTGTAAATGCATGGTGGTGAACTGGCAGCAAACGTCCCTTCAGTAGTGATGAGATGTTATACCAGAGTCTGAACACACTCTGAGAGGTGCTGTCTCTCTGTCGGCAGTGTCCCGCTGCCTGCCCAGCGGGCCCACAGGGGATCCACGGGATGCCAGGGATGAAGGTGAGGAATGTTGATGAGGGGCTCAGGCTGACTGAACGTCTCTCTTTGAGCAATTGTGCCGAAGCACTCAATCTACACTGGCCAGTGGCTTTCTCACAGTCATACTTTCATCGGAACCGTTTAACGATTTCACCTCTTGGTCTAAATGGTTTTGTTGTCGCCAGGGACACAAAGGTTTGCCGGGTGATTCCGGGGTGCCTGGGGAGGCTGGACCCAAGGTATGAGAGAAGTTTTATCAGGCACGTCTTGATCAGTAATCCGGTATTGAAGCATCAATACAGCGATCAGTATGTTAATGGTTATATTTATTTTGTATGATCTACAGGGTGAGTCTGGACCAGCTGGTGTAGATGGAGCCCCAGGACGGATGGGAGATGATGTAAGTTTTTCTCATCCTGAAAACAGCAACTGCTGTACTGTACGTTTCGTTTTCACCCTTATGCTCAACCACTGTTCAGATGGATCCCAAACCTTTGCGGATAGACTACATTGCTACCATTCATGACCTAGCTTTTGAATAATGTCCAGTGTTGTTCAGCAATGTCTAACAATGATGTTATCTATGTTGACCCTCAGGGCCAAAGAGGACCTATTGGTTTTCCTGGGACCCTTGGAGACAAGGGAGACAGGGTTTGTTCTTTTCCATGTTAACATCGATACGTTCATCATGTGTAACTTGATCTTTTGGTGTTTGGCTGTGTGACTCACTGTGTCTTGTCCTTTCCAGGGTCCTCCTGGATTTAACGGCATCCCAGGGCCCACTGGCCCACCAGGAGCACCTGTAAGCGACAATAATTTAATCAAAGCGATCTAATTATCCTCTGCCATTTTCAATCAATGTCCACAAGGGAAGGGCAGAGTCTGGCTGATGTCTTCATTACCAAAACCCAAAAAGGATTTTGAATATCATTGGATTACCATAATGCTAAATATCTTGTTTCTCTCAGGGCATGGAGGGCATTCGAGGACGTCAGGGTTTGGAAGGGCCCAAGGGTGATGATGTCAGTGAAACAGTTATAATCTCTAATGTTTATCCTTTGCTTCACATAGATGGTTAATTTATTTTCTTTTTGGAATCAAGAGGTAGCTGCAGGCGATCAGTCATTGGATTTGTGTTTGTCTTCTGTATCAGGGTGCAGTTGGCCTTCAAGGAGAGCAGGGGCCTGTTGGACCAAAGGGAGACACTGTAAGTAGTGCAACACAGTA
This sequence comes from Osmerus eperlanus, assembly GCF_963692335.1. Classification (NCBI taxonomy): domain Eukaryota; kingdom Metazoa; phylum Chordata; class Actinopteri; order Osmeriformes; family Osmeridae; genus Osmerus; species Osmerus eperlanus. The sequence continues at coordinate 5,141,395 of NC_085037.1, forward strand.
CTGTAGATTCCACATAATGCTAATGGACGTTCAATTTTGCCCTTGTATCATGAGTCCATAACGAACTGTGCCTGCAGGGAGAAGCAGGCAAAGATGGCATGGATGGTGTTCCTGGGATCGATGGAGCCCAGGTGAGTCCAATGTTTCATGGCTATGAGTGAAAAATGCAAATACTAGAATTTTATGGATTGCATGTAACCAGATGAATTGGTAAAATCTTTGTGTCCTGTGTTTATTTAACAGGGAGAATCAGGGCCACCTGGATCCATCGGAATCAGGGGTATTGTTGGAATTCCAGTGAGTGTTGTATATTTCTGTCTCCCATGCCTGACTGATAGTAATGTTCATTCTCTGAGACATAAAGTAGCTTTATAACAGGTGTCTTATTGATTTCCAATGTATTGAAAGTGCTGCCAGATTTTTGATTTACTTAATTTAGTGTTGTTGTACATCAATTGAATTTCTTAATATTAAAAAGAAACATTTTGAAGCATTCAGACAAATCAGTGAACTACTACTAAAAAATCTCCACAATATCAATAAATGTACTAGCGCGTCAGATTTTTTCACATAATAGTTTTGGTATTAAAAGGGAAGCACAAACTGGGGGAAATCAATAGAACTGTTGCCTTTCTCTGCAACCACACGACAGGCCCTATTAATAAAACATTTACAAGGCATACGTTCAGGCTGATCGAAAAATCCAATAAGATTACCACAGACTTCCCTCTGACTGCAAGGTCAGACAAGCCAGGGGTCACAACAGAGTATAGAGTACAGAAGGCACAGAGGAAATAGTCCATCCTCTGTTGTGGTTGCAGAGGAAAAGAAGCCACATCCTTGTTACTTCCTATAATTTGAGAAAAAAGAGAACCGACTTTGAATAGATCATCCCAAATGTGATGTGATGATGTCATCGGCCTGAGACGCCATGAGGATATCAACTTGTTCTCATGTTTCTCTTCATACATTGTGTGTTTCTAGGGGTTACCAGGGAAGCAGGGAGAAGTTGGACCAGCCGGTCCAAAGGTACTGTAAAGAATCCTCAACACTCACTTCCACAAAGTCAGGACTCATTGAATTATACATTCCTCATTTGTGAGTGATTACACTCAGGAATAGCATCTGTTGCATGTATGAGTGTGCTATGCAGGTGGGGAATACCCTGAAATCTGTGTAAACTGTATTGGACAGGGGGATACTGGTGCAGAGGGGGCTGTGGGACCAGTTGGACTTCCAGGAAAGACTGTGAGTTTCGTTTTTTGTCAAATTTTCCACATCCATACAGTAGAATGTCCACTCCAGTTAGTATGCTGCTGAAAATGCTGATTATTAGGATTCTAACATTTTGGTTAGGGGGACATTGGAGAATCAGGAGAGGATGGCATACCAGGGGACAAGGGAGCCACTGTAAGTTTTTGATGTCTTTTGGACTGTATTATAGTTGTGTTGTATGTTTTTATCTTCTAAATAATCGTCTTCCCCTGTTGTATTGATGTTTGTATGAGCCAGAGATTAGCACACCCCTATGTCAGTGACCATCGGTGATAATAACATTTCCCATAATCCTCCAGGGGGAGACTGGAAAACAGGGGCCACTTGGAGCTGCAGGTCCACCAGGCATTGAGGTGAGTCATATTAAACAATAATGCACCTCCAGTGTGGTAAAAAAAAAATGATCATGTTTTATATATCTGGACAGGGAGATAAAGGAGAAAAGGGTGACACAGGTGAAAAGGGTTTGAAGGGTCATACTGGACCAAAAGGAGACCAGGTAAGATACATGTTTGACAATGCAGTGCCAGTATGTTCTCTTCATTGGCAAAATGTACCATAAATGAACAATATTTGAATGGCATCTGTCTTTTGTAGGGTCCAGTTGGCGCATTAGGTCCTAAAGGAAGTGAGGTACGTTTATTTACAAATCCGTGTTCTAGGACTTCTGTGCCACTATTATTTTTAATTTGTGTTCACTTTTGAATTTGTGTGTGTAATTTTCAGGGGGATCCAGGTCTTGTTGGAGATCCTGGGGTTAAAGGAGACCAGGTATGACTAAAACTATTTCAATACCTCCCTTAATTACAATGTCTATGACTAACATCACAATGTTCTCTGCTAGCTGTACAAAAAGTCTTCCCGTTATGAACCACGCTGATCAGATCGGTTGTCTCATTGTCATTCACAGGGTCCTCCTGGTGTTCCGGGAATCAAAGGAGAGGTCAGTAGGGAGACGAGTGGCAGCATTACTGACCCCATCTGCCACCTCAATATGAGCAGCTTCTACCGCTACAGCTAAGTGATTCTTGTTGACTGTCGTGGCTAATAATTACTGTGTTGTCGTCTCATGGCAGGTTGGAGAGAAGGGCACAAGGGGCGCTACAGGGGAAGAGGGCAGACCAGGCCAGCCAGGACACGAGGGCCTGACAGGGCCCATGGGAGCCCGTGGTCTGGAGGGAGAGATAGGCATACCTGGGTCTCCTGGACCCAGAGGCCTGCCTGTAAGTGACAACCAGAAGACAGAGACTGGTTTGAACATGGCTGTATTGTTTGATTTGTCCCTGTGTCACTAAAACATATGCATACATTTGTTTTCATGCCAAATCAATAGGGTCCCAAAGTGAATGATAAGAAACTCCAGGAACTATGCTCAGCGATTGTAGAAGGTAAGTAGTTGGATGTCGCTGTTGTTAATTGGGTCGTCAAGCCTGATTCGTTGAAGCGTTGTTGAGTAGCCTTTGTTGGCATTTTCATTTAGAACACTTAGCCGAGTTCAAGAAGGAGATGCTGATGAAGCCAGCCCCCCTGGCAGCACCTGGACCAGCTGGCCCCCCAGGGCCCCCCGGGCCTGCTGGGGCCATTGGGCCGGCCGGAGACGCCGGACCCAGAGGGCTGGCAGGAATCAAAGGCCATCCTGGCTACTACGGTTTACCGGGTGCACCTGGCAAGCAAGGTAACAGAGACAAAGCTGATTAAATGCTGGTACTGACCTTACAGTTCTACCATTGGCGTGCAAAAACTGCAATGGGATTATATAGCTGAGGTGTCCTTGAAAGGTCAACACACTGTGGATGTACATCAGGGAACCACATGCAGTAAAGCACTAAATGTGTTTGGATGGGGCTGCTCAGGGACCGAAAGGCCCTTTACTTGTCCTTCATTTCTGTTCCTGGACAACATCCAAAGCTTTCAAAGCTGATGCATTCTATCTCTTAATTGAACCTTTGAGTAAACAGCTTCGGGCTGCCAGACAGCTTTTGTTTTCAAGGTAGAGTACGTTGAAAGTAGTCTGGATGTTGTCTGCAAATGTTTCAGATTTATGCTATCATGAAGTTGTCCAATCAAGGATTCACAAACACGGCTGAAACAAAACTTGGTGCTTATAAACCCTCTCCGTCTGAAGGTTTTTCATGTTTGCTTGTCTATAGTTTAGAGTCGACGTCCATGGATCAAGGCAATTCGTTCTTCCCACAGCTGGATGTATCTGATTGTGTGTTTTTGAGCAGGTGATGCTGGAGTGAAGGGTGATAAGGGAGACAAGGGAGGGGATGGAGTTGGAATCAAAGGCACCTCAGGAGAACCAGGCCCACAAGGTAACACAACTGTGACTGGCACCATGTACAGTATTCACATGAAAGGAAAAAACAAACTCAACCATCTCCCTACCCCGCTGGCCTTCTATCCCTGCATTAGGTGCACCTGGCCTTCCTGGTGTTGGAAAGGATGGCAAAGATGGCCCGGCTGGCGAGGCAGGAATCCCTGGCATGCCAGGTGCTCCGGGCCCCAGGGGCACTTCAGGGGCCCAGGGCTTGTGCGACCCCTCAGACTGTATAGGGAGGCCCCAGCCCCTCTTCTTGATGAGTGGGAAAAAGTCTTCCAGCATCAAGGGCCCGTGAAGCCAAGCAAGCTAGCTCACCAACACACTCCTCATAAGCCTCAGCGACTACAGCGTGGGTTCCTAAACCCACGAGTGGTGATCCATGGGAGTCTTCACATGTCTCCATTGAACCCCAGAAAGGAGCGACACGAAGGGAAACAGAGACAAGGGAAGTGTAGAATACTGTATAGATCTTTCAAACTGCTTATCTTTTCATTTGTGTGTCGTTTAGTAGAGAGAGATTATCTGATGTGATCTGGTGTTATCAAAGACAGCTGCTATTCATGTCAAGGCAATTTTTCAAATGATGAGAGGCCTAAAGTGCTGGCCAAAAAAATAAATTCTGAATGTTCAAATGATTCTGTTTCCATACATATAAACATGTTTAAGTAACCTCTTTCTGGCAAACACTACTTCGATCCATTAATTTCCTTTGTATGCGTGTATTGTGTATTTCCTGAAAACTCTGAGCTCCATGTACAGTGTTTAGCATAAAACCATAAAAGCTGCAAATACAATGCTTGTGTGAATGGGTGAATCAATAATTTTACAAAACACAATGAGCCATATTGTAGATCATGTTTTGATTCAAAACATCTCTCTATCATAAAGAGATTAGATTATTTGTCTCCACAAGAATTGTATTAGACTATGCGCCACACTAACATTTCTGAGATTAAAGAACGCTTTTTTGTTTTCATGTTTCCTGTTGTTTTCAATAAACAATCAAAATAAACAACTTTGGTTTGGACATTATTCCTGAAAACATTTTCTATTCTAATACAACAATAAAATGCATCAAATCATCTCTCAGCTTTACCCCACCAAAAGAGATGCTTCCCAACGCTCTGTAATGTGACACTTCATCTTTCCACAGTGTTTCTTCGTTACGGTAGCTACCCATCAAACATTATCATACTGCAGGTGCTGAGTAGCTGTTGCCGGGCACAGACCAAGAATACTCGGACCTGTGAGGAACGTTTGGTCCTGGGTATAGATGTCATCATGGTCTTCCACTGTTGCTTGGTTACAGAGGTGGAGAGTCAACATCCCATCCATCCAGGGAGCAAATATGACCTTCTACAAAAGAACTGCCCGGCCCATCAGTAGCACCCTTTCTTCTAATAGCTCTCAACAGGTTCTGATTCAAAATCTAGACTGTCTGGCCTCTCATTATAAACTATGTACACTTTGCTTCAAAAATATATATAATATTGTAAAATTGTCGAAATTTGATCAAGGCACATTATTTTGCGATGCAGATGTGAGGCCTGTCAAACTGTAAAAATGGGTCTTAAGTTTTAGACATATCAGCATTCTTAATGTAAGTAAATCCTTATTGAAAACAAACCTATGCCCCTGAGTCAAAACCCACTGGTAATTCAGCTGGTTGAAGGTCAGACTGTGATAGAAATCAGTAATTAACTGATTAAATTATAAACCGGCCAAGTATACTCCAATAAGCACTTACAAGGTAAAAAAAAGAAAAAAACATTTCTATAAAATGGATCTGTTCCAGTCTTTATTACAATATACAGTACAGTACATGTGTATACCCTTCCAAAAAGTACAAATATATCAAACATAAATTTAGACTATTTAAGCACCAATTCCATGGGATTTACAAGTATGAATTACCAGGCGCCAATCATTCATATTGCTTGTACTGGTATTTAACATTGTGAATAATTTAACAGTATAACTTAACAAAAACCTACATCAGTTTTATACAGTTGTTTAGAGTAATTAAAGGTATATATGAAAAAGGGAAAAAATACTACAATTATAAAATTATTGATTGGAGCACAGAAACATCTGTGATGATTGCTTGTTGGTGGAAGTCATAAGCATTATCATTAGCAAAGCCATTTGCAGTAGCGTATGAACATACAAATGTTTCCAAATAAATCTGAACATCAACTTCTGTCTTCTCTAGATGTATTAACTGTAACTTTATGCAAGCTCCCGACACAACCAGACGCAGGCTACATTTTCCGGTGTATTGCATATCTTTAGGTGCGTGATAAGATTGCGCACACAGGAATATCTTATGTCCATTACAATGTAGCCAAAGTAAAATAGAATTTAGAGATTGTAAGGTATTGTAAGACATGAAAGGCAGTTCGTTAAAAAACACAAGTAGACACTACAGTATGCACGTCTCAATTTTAGGTTAGTTGGCATTTTCTTGTTTATGGGGAACCCTAGAAAAGGCCAAATCCTAGATATCAATTCACAATTTAAATGTTCTGTTATTTGAAGACACATTGAATACTCTTGCTTGGATTACCCATGGTTTCAAATACACCACGACGTAGCAGTTTTTTCCAGGAGGTTCAGTTTAATTGGTCCACTCGGGACACGACAAAGAGTTCCTTCACATTGTTTACCTGCTGACCTATGAGCTCAAAATACAAGCAGCATTTTCTAAATATAGCTTGCTTTTAACGAGTAACGATGGGTAACACTGTCTTTATTTATTTCCAGCTACCAGCAATTGTGGCACGTCTGTTCCCACAGAGGGTTGGTTGTCAAGCCACACACGCCCCTAACATGGAGGGGAAGTGACCTGTTGGGAGAAACTATAGTTTGACACAGCTTCTGAGGGATAACTGAAGGGTAACAAAGGGTGTGTTTTTAGCACCTTTTCTAGACTTTTTACTGGGACAGAGATACATTCACTGAAGCGAAAATGGGGGCGGGACAAAGGCACATAGCGTGGAGCGTTAGGTCCTTCCCAATGAAAATGTTTACGGCAAATTGTATCACACTCAACAAACACTGCAAATACAAGTATAAAAAGGAAACTAGTCACTTTTTGAGTCCCAAGAAAGAGCTACTGAACACTCATGTCCTATAGCCAACCAGCCATGAGGGTTCAGCATTCAGAAATAAAAGGCTATCATTATCCCAGATAACTGCACTCCTGGCAACAACGAAAACAAAACACACACACTAAGTTATTTAGCACCAACCACATGCTCATTAAATCTTTTAGTTTAAAACACTATTGATATTTGAAGATTGGGCCTCACACCTCATTTTCCCTAAAGGCAAACTCCATCAATAAGAATAGGGTAGATAATTTGCCTTGACTGGATAATTACAAGCTGATTCCGATGGAGCATCTTAGCGATGCATTCATTGGTGAGCACTGACTGATATCCTAAAGTAAATCAATTGCTGAATTTGCTATTGCAAGATGAGGACAGATTAAACTGAGACAATGACAAAGTCATCATGGCATCATTTGCAGGACATCAAGAAACCGTTATTTAACAGTGCTCCCACACAGTCTCCCAGCAAGCCTGAGAGCAAACACAGAGTCTATTTGGATAATGCCCAAACAAACCCTATTCCAGTTTACCCAACCTACCTCCCCCCCCCTCAACCCCCACCCCCAACAAAATAAAAACAACTATCTGACCGGCAGCACATTGGCTGGAGCCCTCTGAACAGAAGAGGTTCCCACTGCCTTCTTTAAAAAGGGAAAAGTTCTTGATTCATACCGACAAGTCTCAGTTCATAAATAGCTGGACTTGAAGATGTCTGTGTGTGTGTGTGTTCTTTAGGCCCCTTTGACATTTTTGGTGTGAGGTCTTGATGCCAGGCTGGCATAGTAGGCACACTGTGAAGGGTCACACTGGCCAGGGGGTCCCGTGGGCCCAGGCTGCCCGTGGGGTCCTGGGTTCCCGGGCTCTCCCTGAGTTCCTGCCGCCCCTGGCATCCCGTCTTTACTGTAGCCTGGCATACCAGCAGGCCCTGGTGGTCAGACACATTCAGAGTTAGCACGTTAGCTGACGTCATCCCCACCCATGGAGGATACAGAGTGACACAGTGATATCGGTCATGGATGAGAGCTACAGTCCTACAGGGAACTTTACCTATGGGACCAGCCGGACCAATCTCTCCTCTCTGTCCAACTCCAACTTCTCCTTTTTCTCCTCTGCTTCCTCTCTCACCTGGGATGAATACATTTATTAGAAGGTCTTTGATACTGCCCAATACCACAGGGTTGGCCAATGACAAAGGAATGCATTCAAATCCATTCACTTCTATAGCTATTTTCTTCCACTTCAACTCCAGTAGGTCGTGGGTGTACCTTTAGGGCCCAGGGGTCCCCTGATGCCGTCTCCTCCGTTCTGGCCAGGCATGCCGGGCTCCCCGGGGGGCCCTGCTCGCCCAGGGTTGCCGTCTTTGCCTGAGGGTCCGGGCGGTCCCGGGCGACCGGCTGTGCTCTTCACATGGGCTGGCTGCACCTGGGCCATGAGGTACGCCAATTTGGCTGGGGGGTGTAGCACACAGACACAGATTACGGATAATTATATTGGGTAGATTACAAAATAGTCCACAGTCACTATTGACTACGAGCCTTACCATCTAACTGCTTTGACAGTTCTTCCTGTATGAGTCGTCTCATTTGCTCCAGTGACACCGACTCTCCCTGTGGAAGACCTCCGGGTGATTAGTTCATCTGTACATTGTATCAGGTGGTGTGATGTTCACCAGCCCCACCAGGGCAGGCCCAGTGAGGGTGTTTCTGATGTGGGCAGTGAGAGTTAGGATGGTACTCACTCTTGGGCCTGGAAGACCTGGGTTTCCTGGTGATCCTTGAGGCCCATTGGGGCCCGAGTCTCCAGGGGGTCCTGACATGCCCATCATCCCTGTGTGGCCCTTGCGGCCGGGGGTTCCGGGGTTACCAGGCATACCTGGGTCTCCTGTGGGGCCTTTATCTCCTTTGGTACCCGAATCGCCCTTGAAAAAGGTCACAGTCACAATTGGTGGTCTGGCTTTTCTAGAGAGCACAGTGCAATTTGAAATGGTGTTGAAATATGAACTACAGCCACTGTGTTAAACACAGTAGACCTATGTTGAGGTGGGAAACTGTGGAGCCCTCTGTGACTTGTAAAAAGGGCTATACAAATAAACATTTTCATTTGATGGTTACAGGTGTTATAGTCTGTTTCTCTCTGACATTTAGTTGTTGTTTTATTGCACTCACCCTCTCTCCTTTGATACCCCGATCACCCACTCTGCCTGGCATCCCCTGTGAAAGAGACAAGGAGATGAGTATTAAGTAAATAATAAACTAAACTATTTGTTCATTGTTGTTTTTTTTCTAAACAGCTGCTTACCTGCTTTCCCTCTGGGCCGATGGGACCAGATGGACCCTGGACGAAAAGACAAAAAGTAACTCTGAATTCAATAACCAGCCTGACCCCATCAGAATTACCTGGACAAATCTGAAATCTGCTTATGGTCTGACATCACTCTGAACATCATTCTGAACATAATAAAGAAGACTGGTGATAACATTCATGTAAAAGGAAGCAAAATCCCTACTTACCGCAGGTCCTTTTGGCCCACTAAAGCCTGGTAATCCAGGGTTTCCAGGCTCTCCCTTCACTCCGGATGGACCCTGTATTTAACAGGAGGACATGGGACTTATCACATGGTCTGCACATGGTCTACTGTAGCCTACTGTAGCTGCATACCAACAGCCACACTCATTACGAAGCATTCTGTGAGATTAAAAGTTGAGCTGAGGTTCTTAGGAGCGTAGCACAAGCTAGATTCAGGTCTCGTAAAACAATCTTGCGGTGGGACATGCCAGCTGCAGCAGATTAATATTAATATTTACAAGAGACCTGTGGGTCTGATGTCAAGCTGGTTATGCCAGCCACAGAGCAAAGAAGTGTCCCGATGTTTGCTTTATACGTGCAAATTCACCTCACATTTACTATTATTAAATGCTCCTGTAATGTAGAATAGATTCACTCACTGGAGTTCCAGGAGATCCAGGCTTCCCTGATGGACCTGGTTCACCTGGTTTGCCCTGGAAATAGAGAGGAAAGATTGGAAAGACAGAGAGAGAGAAATGACAGCGGAAACAGAAAGACAGATGTGAGTGACATTTCAAAATAAGTCTGTCATCAGTGTCTCAGACGTCTCCTCTGACGTCTGCCTGGCACTGTGCTCTACCTGCCTCTGTGTGTTAGCCATCAGCTCAAAAGGTTGTTGGCTGTAGATGATGACTCACCGATTCTCCTCTTGGACCCATGAGGCCCTCTGGTCCTGAGGCTCCCTGGTTACCCTTCAGAAGCAAACAAAATGCTGACAGTTCACACGCTTATTGCATACTGATAGCGACATCATTTCAAAGTGAATATTATGGCTTCTCTCACGTCTTTTCCAGGTGAGCCCTCCCGACCAGGAAGTCCCTGTTTTCCATCTTCACCCTGTTTAGCGTGTGAGGCAAACGCAGATGTAAGTCCATCGATTTGTTATGCAACAGAAAATAGTCTACAATCCATTGACGAAGGAGGGGAGGGAAAGGGTTTCAAATCTACCCTTGACCCCTTTGGATATATGGATTTATGGTGCTGGGAATTGCTATGTGCCACATTCATCTGATCCAGTCTATAAAATCTGTGAGATTGACATGATTTAGACACGGCGTGATCCTCTCTTATCTCTGAGGGATTTGGCGGTGAGTGCACCAGGAAACTGCTCTAATGAGTCGTCTGCAGTCAGACTGGAGCCTGGTGTTCAGAGAAGGCCGCAGGGCTGTGAACCTGGCTGGGGCTGCTGTCAGTGACTCAGTGGTGTCTGTAATGAGCCATGGTATTGGTCACACTTTTGCATTGACAGAAACGTTTCCTGAGGGGAGTGAGATGAGCGATGACAAAGCAGCAGGTGCAGTAGGATTTCACGAGAGCGGGCTGGCTTGGAACAAAAAGGGCACATGACATTGCTAGTCTTGATCCTGACTCATCTTATTTTCGGTGACAGACGGATATTGCTACATGGGTGTCGACACACTGACCTTTGACCCTGGCTGCCCAGGTTCTCCTCTGTGGCCCTTGAAGCCCTGCGAGGACAGATGAGGAACGTGAATCATACTGACATCTTTATAATATGAGTAACCACATGGAATCAGTATTCTGATGGACGGTCTGGACTTACAGGCAGTCCTCTGAGTCCACTGTTGCCTGGGGGTCCGGGTTCACCCTGCTTACCCTGCAGAGAGACACATCATTGAAGCTCCACGAAGAAACAACGCACTTCTCGAACAGTACATCCCAACCGTCGTAAAAACCAACATATCAATGAATTGAGCTTCAGTATCTACTTACATGCTCTCCCTGTTCCCCTGGTCGGCCATCTTTGCCCATTTTCCCAGCCATTCCCTGCAGAACAGGAGAACGAAGCATTGAGCCTTAATACGACACCGCCATGCATGACCCGTAAACCGATCCTCATTCGTTGATTAATATTGTTGTCTTACCATCAACCCTGGCAGACCTGGAGGTCCCTGGATGCCTTTGAGGCCCTCCTTGCCCTAGTAAAGCCAAACACAAACACAGACAGGCCGCAGTCTCAGAACCCTGGTGATTAATACCCGCTGCTGCCAGGAGCTTTGGCCCAGTTGACACACACCCCAGAGGGGAGGAAGCTCCGACAATGAAGACAAGTGTGTAATAGGTAGCCCAAGCATGTGGCATCGTGACGCTAACCAGACCTTTTCTCCGGGGGATCCTGGGGAGCCAATGGGTCCAGGCTGGCCGTCTGCACCCTGGATGGCGGGACAAGAGGAAGTCAGATGAAACAAGTGAACGTATTAACTAGGCGTACAACAAGATAATTGAAAGTAAAAAAAAAAAAGAAACATTATTTGTGAAAGGTGATAGCACTCACAGGTTGGCCCGCAATGCCAGCAGGTCCTGGGTGCCCAGGGGGTCCTGTGTGTCCCTACACACACACACACACACACACACACACATAGATGTAGTGACATACCCAAACATGGCATGACATGACCTGAAAAATAAACATGAAACAAATGACAACAACAAGAAAGTGAAGTCTTAAGTATTAAGAAGCTGTCCTACCTTTTCACCTTTGTCTCCTGGTGCTCCTCCAGGGCCTCGATCTCCTTTCACACCCTGTAGGAGAAAACCATTCACATTACCTGTCTGTGGCCTGAGTGTGCAAGGCACATACTGTAGCATGCTAAGACGTAGGCTGTAGCATGCTATGTCTTTGGGTCTCTTGTTGATATTGAACTCGTTAGTTTTGATGTCAGGGGCATGGTGGAGAGGGTGTGGTACTGGCCTTGGTTCCATCAGCTCCTGAGGGGCCCGGGGGGCCGCTAGGGCCCGGCTGGCCCTATAATGACAAAGCAGCTCATCAATCTCTGTCCGGCTGAAAGGGTGTGTCCAGACCCCTGAGCCAGACCATCAAGAGGAGTCACGTCCTAATCATTCACTACTGGCCCCAGTGGAGTCCTGCCTAATGATGCAGACACAGATGCCTCTCTCTGTCGCTCACCCCAAGTATGATTGATGTCCAAGCCAAGCCGATGCTTCTTCTGAGATGTGAATATTCTACTTTTGTAAGACAGGGTGAGTCAGTCATGCTTTGGGAGATGAGCGCGGTCGCTCGTTACGTTCTTACTTACTTGGTAGCCATCTTGTCCGTTTTTCCCCGGGGGTCCTGTGTGTCCTTTGTCTCCGGGGGCTCCTGGGAGCCCAGGGGGGCCTGCGGGGCCTGGGGGACAGTCTGAGCACACATCCTGAAAGAAACACAGTCACTTGGCAGTGGGGGAGGAGTCTGTTCGAGTGAAGAACGCACTGTTGAACAAGATGGAGGACATAACAGAAGCCAAGGTCCACTCACCTTCAGATTCAAATCGGACAAGTCTGCTGCCTTCCCCTGAAAACACATAACCATACGTTAAACCGGTTACCATGTTCAGATGAACCAGATCACTGGCTACCAATGCTTCAATGGGGCTGATTTGACCTAACAATGAACTGTGGCATGCTGCTAAAGTTATTTCTTGCCCATCAAATAGCAGGGTGTACTCACCGGCTCTCCTTGAGGTCCTTTGTCCCCTGGTCTTCCTGGCAAGCCCTGCAATCCAGACAATGGAGAGACGTGAATCACAGCTGTCATCCTTCAACCCCACAACCCAAGTCGGTACTATCTCCAGGTGATCAACAAAGGACATCTTAAACTGCCAATGAGGACTCGTTGGCCTAATGGTACAAGTGTTTTTCAGTGTCCGCAAGGTGGAAGAGGAGAGCGGTGAGAGACGAAGCCAACAGAGGGTGAGACGTTCAGCTGTGTGCTGATGCAGTGTACGTACGTTGTGACCTGCAGGACCCTGAGGACCAGCAACCCCGGTGGGTCCTCTCATGCCCTGAATCATAAAAACAAAAATACAATGTAGTCGTACATCTGACAAGTCCTAGTGGTGCCAAGTTCTAAACATCACAATGATACTTACCTGAGATCCAAGTTCTCCTCTGGGCCCTGGGGCTCCCTAGAAAGGTTAGATATATATCAAAACATGTCAAACAGTTTGACTATGTGTACTCTGTTCAAGCATATTACATTGTATTTTTTTATGTACCCTGTGAGAAGCCTCTTTGAGTATTTACTTTACATTGAATGTATTATTATGAGTAAGTGTGTCTTCTTACCGGGGGGCCAACTTTGCCTTCTCCTTGGGCACCCCTGTCTCCTGGCAACCCCTGCAGTCCTTGTGATCCAGGTTGACCCTAGAAAGTGATCAAATTGATGTTAGTTTCTCGCATTATCTGATGTTATTAGCATCATTCCTATATCATTGAATTAACTGACTACAATAACACATACTCCTGAGGTCATAGCATCCCATCACACAGGACATCCTCTCATTTGGACAAAATAAATGAAAAAAAGACAGAATGGTTGCAAAGTTACTAGCCCAAAACCACTGTCCATTATGGTTGACATAAAATAATTCCTGCGTCTCAGAAGGACATGGCTTAGATGTCGGGCTTCTGGGGAGGCCAGTTTCACAAATAACAATTTTGCTTTCATCTCTCTCAAAATAATTCTCAAACCGACTTGTGTATGGTAATTGTGACATGTGATCATGGTAGATGGTCTGACAACACTAGTGCAGTGTGATTTTTCCCTGTCTGCCCCCTTTAACACAAAACCCCTCTCTTCCTCACTTGAAAGTTCTGGCATGGTCACAGTGGGCTGGTCACACAAATTGCTTTTGTTCCCTTTTGAAAAATTGATTTGTTTTCTTATATCCGTGCAAAAAAAAAAAGTGGATGGGAGTTGGCATGCATGCCAATAGGCCACCACTAGGAACAATCTAAGCAGGCCAGTCTCTCTACCCCCTTGTCATCCTCTATTCCCACACACCTTAAGTCCAGGAGGTCCTTGGATTCCCAGTGGTCCAGGTTCCCCCTGAAAAGTTACAAATTGCCAAACAATTATCCTACGTACGGGCAAGATCTAAACAGATTTAAAGATTGACAGCAATAACATGGCCTCCAATTTTCACATAAACCAGCCTGAATTGTAAGTGTAACTTCCTTGTTCATGTATAACTTGTTGCTGAGGCCCACAACAGTTTAATGTGATCCATTTAAACGGTGTACTATTTGTGTTTTTGCTTTTTCAGCACTGTCACCATATGTTTGTGGTTGAAAAAATTAAATCGGTTTGGCTGAAATATGCTTACTCCAGTCACTGGCATACCTGCCATGTGAACCTGTGCTAATACAGCATGCCCAGCAGCCAGTATTAAACTCCCTAAGCTGATCCAGCACTCTCAGCCTGTACTATTACGGACTTTCCATACCAGTAAGGTACTGTACTTTCGAGATTGAGGTTGTAAGTGACTCAGTTGCTTGATTCAGAAGAGAGAATTCAAACTATTTCACGTCATTGAAAGGCCAAGGTGAGATGTGCCAGTCTACCTTAGCACATTGCAAGTGAGATACAAAAATTTTAATTTCATGACTTACATTCAGTCCGTCTTTTCCCTTCCCCGGTGGCCCAGGAGGTCCGACTACACCAGGCTCTCCAGGGGCCCCCGGGGGGCCTGCGCGTCCTTCCTTTCCCAGCTCTCCCTGCAACACATCACCATGCAAAGAGCCAGTGACTCAGAAAAGAGATGGCCCTGTTCTATATTGAGAGTTCCAGTCTCCACTCTTGGAATAAAGATGCACTGACTGAGGTGTGAGCCTGGATAACATGACAATGCACCAGCACACCCAGAGAAGATGTGGGTGAGTTTAGAATATGCTTGCTGTGAAATCCAATTTTGGCATGAAGTCCTTACATCTACACATAGAAACATAGCATGTGGCACTGGCTATGCATCAAATCAATTGTAAAAATCAAAGGTCGCACTTATTCTACCCTATACAGTATCTGTTCCAACTATAATGGTTCTAACTTTGATCAAATGGGACATTTGAATTCAGACAGGACGAGGTGACCCACCCTGTCTCCTCTTTGTCCTGCTAGGCCAGGAGGCCCGAGGGTTCCAGGGATTCCCTAGAAACACAAAGGTGAAAGTCAAGAAAGGCAGTATGGATCGCATGCATTTGTAATCAAATGCATTTTCTATCTGCCAAAAACGTCAGTTCCGAGGAAATCAACCTACCACGTTGCCTGGTAGTCCGCGAGAGCCTTGAGAACCAGTCAAACCAGGCGGACCCTGAGAGCACAATGAAAGTCAATAACAACAGTCGACAAAGTCAGAATATCATAACACAAACAATCACAATGGTAAGACAGAACCCAGACTCACCGGATCTCCCACTCGCCCTGTCTCGCCTTTGGGGCCGATGTCACCTTTCGGACCCTGGGGTGAAGTCAAGAAAGATCATTGTAATAACAATACTTTTTGAACAAGCTAGTACAATTATCATTTATGTCATGGCATTTGATCAATTATAATATTTGGTTGATAATGATTTGTATACGGTAGTGCTACAACTAATGCAGGTGCACAGTATCAGGAATAAGATGTTTACCTGAGACCCAGGCAGTCCCTTAAAGCCTTGTTCACCAGGCAACCCTCGTGGACCCTTTAAAGAACAAAAATAAGTTAGCTAGTGCCTGTACATTGTCGACTCTGTGTACAGTAAATACTTAGATGAACAAATAGATGACTAATGTTAGCAATGACAAGATATTTGATTTTTGGAGAGGGCCACCTGTTTAGCCTGGAATTATTTCCTTGAATCAATCGCAGTTGAATTTAACTTTGGAGTGAACAATAGCTAAAGAAATGTAGGATAGGTGGCAAGGCTTATGTCAGTGTAGCATGTTGAACCACCTTCCATATGAGTTTCATTTACAGGTTCTAGACTCTTCTGACATCTAGTGGAAAGATTTAGACATTGTTACATTAGTGACAACTCACCAAGTCTCCTGGTTTTCCTTGTTCTCCCTTTACACCTTGCTCTCCAGGTTTACCCTGTGAAGAGAATACAATATGCTGAATCCATCTACAAATAAACAATCACATCCAGCTAAAACTGACATATGTATGCACTATTGCAAACATTAACTTTCTGCTGTAATGTTCATTTTTAATTGTTCCCTCAGTACAGTTGCACATTACAGTTGCGCAAATGCATACAGCTATCATAGTTTTGGATTGCCACATTGAACAATTCCTCCTCATAGAAACAAGATATTGTTTTAATTTATTATGTATTACATTGTAATGTTGTATTGCACTTACTGGTTCACCAGGCTCAGGAATTACATTGGCAACCTACGAGAAAATGAAACACACAACTGTTTTATATGTCATACAGCATACGCCATTTTGAAAATGCAATTTCGTGATGAGCAACGCTGCATGTTGGTGTTACTGTCTGTTAATTAAGTAGGATTATTATATCAACATCCTCCAACACGACTCACGTTTCCTGGTATCCCAGGAGCCCCTCTGGATCCTGTATCACCCTGAGGAGAGAGACAGAGGAGCTAGTGCACCATCACTGACTAACCCTAATGAACTCATTACATCCTGTATCACCCTGAGGAGAGAGACAGGGGAGCTAGTGCACCATCACTGACTAACCCTAATGAACTCATTACATCCTGTATCACCCTGAGGAGAGAGACAGAGGAGCTAGTGCACCATCACTGACTAACCCTAATGAACTCATTACATCCTGTATCACCCTGAGGAGAGAGACAGGGGAGCTAGTGCACCATCACTGACTAACACTAATGAACTCATTACACCTTCATTAGGGTGAACTGATGTCGCATGTAGCGATGTTTTTAAATACATAATGAGCAGCACATGCTGTCCCTGCCACAAACTGTCTCTCACCTTGTCTCCTTTGTCACCTTTTGGCCCGAAAGAACCATCTTTTCCCCTGTCACCCTAAAACGAGGGACATCAGGATAAAACAGAGACATCCTTAAAATTAAATTAGCTGAGGAGAATATGGTGCTTTTCAACACCGTCACAGTGAAGAGATTTTGAAATGGGTGTCAACGTACGTTGCTAAATGAGTCAAATGTCAACAATTTCAAATGTGGTCGGAGACCGAACCCACCTGGCTTCCTTTCTCTCCTCTTGGCCCAGCAACACCTTGCTGTCCAGGTAGACCCCCCTCTCCCTGCAACATCACACACAGACACGAGACAAAGGGGGCATCAGGTGACCAATTTCCTGAAATTCTTAGCTTGGAATACTGCTGTAACATAAGTGGGCAGACACGAACATACCCTCTCTCCTGGAGGCCCTCTGGGGCCAGGAGGTCCATCATCACCCTGGAAGTGCAACACAGATATCGGAATGACTCATCGGAAAACACATTGAGATAATCAGTAATCCACTGACTGGAGTGAGTGCTCTCACTGCTAGACAGGTTCATTGAGCAGTGGCACTTTACCTTAGGTCCAGATTTACCAGGGAAGCCATCTGTTCCAGACTCTCCCTGAGATCCCTTGTTGGAGATATAAGGGAAGATGATCATTTGGTTTTCAACAGAAGGGTGTGGTAAATATGTTAATCAAGAAAAAGAAAAACTGTAGTGATGGAAAACATTATGAAAGGTAAGTTAAAGTTACATATCTCTGTGTGTATGTATGTACTTATGTATCCATGCATGTACATTATTGTGTAGAAACATGTTTAATGGTCTCCAAAGTGGGGTCTAATGTGAACAGTAAGGAATAGGGAGAGCAACTGACCTTGGCCCCATCATTTCCTGGAAAACCATCCAGGCCATCTTTACCAGGCAAACCCTTAGAAAAACAACAAAGAAGGATTTCAGTGAGAGGAAATAAAACGTTATAGCATCAAAACCATGGTGGGAGTAATCCTGGAACCGACAATGAGGAAGCATGAACTTACGGCTTTTCCTGACTCCCCTGGTTTACCAGAAAATCCAATTTCACCAGGTAGACCCTTAATAAGGAAGAATGAAAAGAAGGTTTACCGTTTCCAAATAGAGTATAGTAACCTAGTATAATGAAGAAGTGATTTGAGTGAATGCAGGACTACTGTAAATCTTGTCCTGTGTTGTCTTTCACCCACTTACAGGTGGACCTGTTTGTCCAGGGTTTCCATGTTGCCCTGGAGGACCCTGAGCACCCTGTTGATAAGTGATAAAATACTATCAATAAACATGGTTGTCATCAGTCTAGCAAGCAGACGTTTGTAATAGTATGTCCTTTCATCCACCACTAGAGGGCAGTGTAGTGATGTACAATCTTTGCAACTTTTTTTTTAAACCACAGGCGAAAGTAAGGGCAGTAATTATTGTTCTAGTAGCAATATGGGATATTGATGGCAATGTGCATGAGTGTAGGTCCTGCCTTGTGCAATTTCCTTAAGTTACTGTTTATTGGAGATACTGTTAAGAGACAGGTCAGGGATGTCTGTGGTCTGCAGAGAGTACTTAAAAACCGACAAGATGCCCAGATGAAAATGCATAGACGGGAATGGAAGGAATGGCAGCCATATAAAAATCAAAGTCTCCTTACAGGGGATCCAGGTAGGCCATCAACACCTGGTAATCCACTCTCTCCTTTCTTTCCCTGTAAAGAAACAGATACATCTTAAATGGCCAAACACCAACATGATGAGGCGGGGCATACATTCGAGTGACTACAGGATAATAATATAGGCACCTGCCCTGTAGTTGTAACCTTGCGAGAAAGTTAATATAATAATCCATCTTGCCAAGTTCCGAGTTATTCATTTGATCCCGAACCACAGCAGTTCTGATCAATCAGCATCATATGAGGAACTACTGGTAGCTGCGAGCAGGGTTGAAGTTAGCCCATGATGGACGGTGATAGACGATGACTGTTCACCCAATCACCTACCAAGTATGTTTTGAAAGTGCCTGCCCTTTTCCAAACAGTTTCCAAGGTCAACTTCCCAGATGGTTATGTGTAAACAAACCATCTAGCTACCATCTTACTTTAGTTGAACCACCACCACCGATTTGCTTTCAAAGACTTCCATATCAACTGTAATATGCCGCCCTCTGCAGGCTGTCCTGCGACACTGCATGTGTTTCACCTGGAAGGCCTGTGCCGTCACAAGGACATGGGTGGGTGGACAGTTCTCAGTTCCGGGGAGGGACACAGATGACTGTTGATGAGGGCCACAGTGAACGTCAGAGCGTCTCGTCCCGTGCCTGGTCAGCCAAGCGGCCGGCTCAGCTGGTTCTGTCCGCCCCGCTGGTCGAGCAGACATCCCTATTATCACAGCTAGCACCCTTCAGTGAGCTCACATCCTCCTCACAGACTCAGACCAGACCCCCGCCACGCTGGGCTTCACAGCAACAATACACTGAGGCACTTTAAAATGCAGAAGCGCTGGCGAATCAAGCCAGAGAAAATAAAAAGGTGAGGAAATAGGTCAAACTCTCTGTTTGTTTTCTGCATCCAGTGCAGGTCCATTATCTACTCTGGAGACTTTCTGCACGGCACATTCTGTGTACCTACTGAGGAACCTACTGCTTCTGATTACCCTGCTGGAAAACCTACAGAACATTCAGTAGCTATGACTACAAATTTCTACCCGAAAAAAGGGGTTGCTGAACATGTGACATTTACAGTATCTGATTCTGCTGATGATTGTGGTGGAAGAATTGCATTGGTTATTCCTATGCCTCCAACGTATAAACGTACCACTAGCAGTTTCTTATGTGAAAAGAATAAGATTAATAATCTTGTGTTCAAAACACTTACCCTTTGTCCAAACTCTCCAGGCTCACCAGGTAAGCCTAATCGTCCAGGTTCACCCTAAAGAGAAAAACACATTTTGAAAGTAAGTACAATCTCACTGACAGACATTAATCGCCTGCTACTATAGATTTTCAATAAAGGACAGTTGAGTCCTTTAGGTGAGTAGGTGAGTCCTAAAACGTGAGTCCTTACAGGAGGCCCTGGGGGTCCGTCTCGTCCCTGGGGGCCAGCAGGGCCAGGGGGCCCCTGAAAAACAGTCAAGACAGGAAATTTGTGAACATCTGGCACAATGTATGTACGTAGGTCCTCTAATAACGTTCACAGTTCAGTGTTCTCACAGTTCAGTAGACAGTATATTCCAGAAGTAAATTGTTTGTTTAATAGACACAGAAAAAAAGGACAGATAATAATAATAATTGTATTAACTCACAGCTTCTCCTTTCAAGCCTTCTCTTTGAACCTGTTGATAAAGTGTTGTTAAGACATGTCAGCCGAGTAGATACATTTTAAGATTATTTAAATGCTAGTGTACCTGACATTTAAATATATTTTTGGGGACTTACCACATCTCCAGGTAACCCGGCCAGGCCCCTCTCTCCCTGAGGGAACATTTAAACAGTAAGAAACCCCATTTCAAAAGGTGCAGTAAATCACAATATGATTTATTTGTGTGTGAGTGGTGTGTGTGCGTGTGAGTGAGTGAGATTGTAAACATGTACACTGCACAGTCAGTAATTACTGACAGACAGATGAGCTCAGCTATCTTCTGTGTCAGACAAATAAGGAGGCTGCCTTTGATTAGAATAGGGAAAGCAAAAGAAGAATGTCTGGAAAATAGAGAGTGACTTATAAACTAAGAACAGTAGACTGGAGACGCTGGCAGCTCTTCACTTCTACAGAATGCTCTAAAATATGTTATTTTTTGTTCAGAAAAGGTGTAATAAGTACAGATGAGAGACCATACCTTATCCCCTTTGATGCCGCTGGGCCCAGGTGTACCAATCAGTCCTCTCAAACCCTATTAAACAAAAAGAAGGTCAAATAGACAGGTAACTGCCAATAAGATAAGTGCCTCATTCTTCTCGGGTGAACGGCAACTCGATAACTCACATCTTTACCAGAAACACCAGGCTTTCCAGGCAATCCATCCAGACCTGCATCTCCCTAGGAAACAAGGATGAGTTCAAAGAAATCCACATTCCACAGGAAACAGGAACAAGAACACAAACCCATGTTGTGTAGCAACATGTATTTATCATTTGGCAGTTTAGCAGCTGGTAGGTGATGATTCACATTACACGTGTGTGTCAGTCAGGTTTCCTAACATACAGTACAGTCCCCTTGACCCGAGCCTCACCCCTATGCCCCCCTCTGTCTAACCACTTCCCCTGTCACCTCAGCTGAGGTGAGCGTTTCTCCAGGCCTCACCCCCCAGGAAGCTGACTGACTGGGGGACTGGTGGGTTTTGCACGGCTGCTCTGAATGCACGAAAACAAGAGCAGTTCCATGGAGCCCAATGTTATGCTTTCAGAACCTGCTACATGATTTAAAGTCAGGACATGACTGTCCATGTGCTTAACATATTTGTGTCGTGTACTAAGACAAGGACCTGCAGAGACATCCTGACAGATTTTCTTCACAGGAATTAAACACATTTTTTTCTGACTGGCATACTATAATGTATGTGTATTCTTCCTGTGTGCATGGATTACATGTTGATGTTTCTCAAGTTCTTCCACTACAAGTGAACAGTAAAGTTACAAGAGTTTGTACAGCCGAAGACAATACATTCTCAAACCTGTAATAAATTCATGATCAAAAGGCACCCACTCCACATATGAACAAAGCTAGATCTCACAGTCACAGATGTGGTTTATTTGCAATTTCATACTTTCACAGATTAATAAATTGTGAACAACACTGAACACTTTTTTACGATGAAGTGAGAGTGTATATTTTAGTATGTTCTTAGATATCCACAGGAAGCCTTCGACACATGCTGCAGTAGCCCTGAAAGAACCATATTTGAGTGGAACGCCCCCTCAGGTCCCAGACAGGAAGTTTGGCGAGTGCATCAAGGAAGCACATCTGTTTGCACCATTACTCCTCTAAGTTCCCCCTTCCTCTGGGATGAATGTGCTTTCTCTGTGGCTTATGGAATTAACCCTCTCAGGGATGGAGAGCCCACAGCTTGACTACATGAAAACCATGAATAACCCGGGCCTACTGCAGATTTTCTGGAACTTAGGTATGTAGGCTCGGACAGAACTTACCCTTGTTCCTGATGTTCCTTTTTCTCCTTTCACACCACTGGTCCCCTAATGTTGAATAAAATAGCACAGTCATGAGGGTCAAGATAAAAACCAACAATTCTTTTATTTTATTTTTATTGGCAGATTGTAGTATGCTGTACTCACAGAAACACCTTTGGGTCCAGGTGTGCCAATAGGTCCAGAATCTCCTTGAACTCCCTGAACAAAGAGAACAATAGGATCAAACGTTCAAACATAAATGCCAACATACATAAACTTAAGGTTTGACTAAACCATTTGCACCTTGAAACAGATTAAACAGCTGTAATGTTATTTGCTCTGACAGGGTTCAACTAACTTTGGATGCACATAGATCATGTAGGCCCATAAACGCCCAGAACAGCAACAACAGCTGTCACCATGGAGACCTTGGGTTAGAACACCCTCGGAGCTGACCTTGACTTGTGACCTCATTCTCACTCTCTCTGCTACTGCAGATGCCCAGCTGAATAGTGACATATAATGCCAGTCAGAGCTAGGAAGACGTTCAGGGTATGACCTGTTTGTCATCCACGCTTTTCCTGGAGTGTTTCTAAATCGTAAGTCCGAAATTATTTAGTTTGTTATGGGGAAAACATGTGTTAAAGTCGTTCATATTTCCAGTACTCAGTAGTGAATAGGGGGGCTATCATTTACTCTAGTTCTGCCTTTTTCTTTGGATCGGGCTCTCGGACAGAGACTGTGTGGTCACAGATCATTGTCCAACCCCATCAGTGCTCCACCTTCTTTCCTCTCTCCAACTATTTAATCTACTATTTGGTCTACTTTCCAGGGAAGGTAAACCAAGCCAGTCACATTTCACCTGAAATCGGAAGAAACAGGCAGAAAGGTATTTGTCTGTCTGAAGTAAGTACGCCCACTAACACAACAAGAACGTCTTTAATACAAAAACAGACTATCCGAAAACATGCTGTCTGCTTTGTTAAACTGCAAAAATACCCACAATTCTTCCAACTAAGCTGGAGATCACGATGAAGTCATTCTGAATGAAAGACCGCTCACTCACCTTTGGTCCCAATGGGCCAGGCAAACCTGGGTCACCTGCAGCCCCAGCTTCACCCTGTCACATGAATTGTGGTTAATACAATTAGATGGTGGACTTTCCACTGTAATCAAATAATGATGTAAAGAGAACGGTGTTTACTTTGGTGCCTCTCTCGCCCTGTTTTCCAGCAAATCCAGCTACTCCACTGGTTCCCTGTGAGAGATTTTAACCGACTTAGATTTTTTTCAGAAAAGTGATTATTTTTCAGAAAGAACAGCATTCAAATGGGCTTCGGGCAGAAGTCTAAACTCCTCACCTTCTCTCCTTTTTGCCCTTTATCACCTAATGAGCCCTTACTGCCACTGTCACCCTGTGGAGAAAAAGAAAGGTGTTGACTTTGGTTGGTACATATTTAATTTGAAGGGTCGGTGTGTTGGGACAAACACGTTCAAAACGACAACATGCTGTGAGAAAACAGGGTTAACAAGGTTAAGTCACTGAACACAGCTTAGTAAACAACTGTTAGAGAACTGGTTTACACGCAATATGACAAAATAACCAAACAAGAAAAAACAAAGATTACTACGTTTACATTCAAAACAATCAAAGCACATAAAGAGACTAGGACATTCACACACAAGACTTTTGAGCAATGGTTCAAGGGCCAAACTATGTGGATGTCAGTCGGTTTGGTTCACCAATCACCACTAAGGTCAGTTCACACATGCAGTAAGGGACAATCTCAACACCTCAGCACCTCAAGGTCAATGGATTTCTATTGTCTTTAAACGTTGTCGTTTTGGTTTGTACTCTGATGTCATTTTCTGTGCCGAGGAGTTTCCCTGACTTTAAAGAATAAAACTGAAAAGGATGTTAATTACATGGTACCACCAAACCTTGGCCAACCAAGGACTTTACTGTACTTCATAAACCACTTCACAAGTCAAAGAAAGCTGCCCTTTAATTACTATGGGAGACGCTTTACTTTAACACACATCACTTCTTCATCAAAGAGACCATGAACTAAATAACTTCATTATACTACAAGCTTTAATGAAATGATATAACTCTAACCAAAAATGTGCCCTTGCTGCAAGGGAAAGTGGTTTTTAGAGATTCTAGCTTGCTGAAGATGCAATTATACATAAGTGGAGAAGGATATATTAACTTTCACCTTTTAGAAAGTGCGAGTGAGTTACGCGTCAGGGTGTAGCACACCAATGTCAGGGTTTTCATCATTTGTAATGTTACCCAGAACAAACAGAAAGCTTGAGGCTGGAAAAACAGACAAAGTAGATAGACCGAAAGATCGAACAGAAAAAGAACAGCCCACAAACATTTAGGAGTTTGTAGTTTCATGCTGTTTTAGCAGTAAACTCCTCAATGCACATCAATATGTTAGCCTGTCATTTATTAGAATTCATTGTAAAGTATTGCTTTTAATTTTTAATTTTGGGCCAGTCAGTGCTAAACATGTCGAGAAAATTCCAGATGTCTTATGTAGTCAAGCAGGCTGCTTGTTTGTCGAAGTAGCCTAAGTGCATGATATGAGAGTGCAGACTTGATCACAGTGAAGTGGAAAGTCAATACAAAGATATACAATCAAACATCCAACACCACACTATTGAGGTGAATCTCTCAACACCACAATGACCAAGTCCAAAAACCATGTGAATATGGAGCAGGAATAGGCCATTGGGCCTGTCTTTTCAGCCCACACAACCATTTTAAGTATAACTCTCTGGACTCCCGAATGATACATGCCTGAGCTCTGGACTAAAGGGAGAAATTATATACTGAAGCTTTCAGCTGGTACTGCCAAACTACACAGAGCATTTGTTTTTGACAGACGTGAGGAGCGTCTGTGTGGGCCAACCTTTAACTCTGTTACACATCCTCTGTGGTGACCTGTCCTGTAATTCTAACAATGATATAGTTTTAAGTATTTTCCTTGACGCCCCCTCAAAGTATTTTCACAGTGCTTCTGAGGTTTTATGTCTCTATCAGCACACATTGGCAGTCGATGCCTGACAAGTATTAGTTACGCGTATTGAGACGTATGTATGTATTATATTGCATTGATTTGAGGAGTTTGACCGTTAAAACCATGACCTTACCTTGAGACCCCTGTCACCCTTGACAGAGATAACTTTGCCCTGCAAATAATCAATCAACAAGGATCAATTATTATCGAGGCTTTTGAGAGAAAACAGCAGAAAAGAATATTATAGATGAGGAGAGCAATATCATAAAAATTATCTTGGCTAAAGTAAAACTACTAAGACTAATAATGTTGTACTATAGTCCACACTAGGGGACAATGATGTGTGTTCCAGTGAGCATGCTAGAACATGTGTGGCATTGTTTATTTTTATTCAAATGTGTTTATTGAAGTGGGATGTTAGCACAGAAGGATTATCATACAGTTTCTCCTTTTTGTCCGTTCAGGCCAGGAGGTCCAGCTGGGCCTAAACTGCCAGTATCACCCTGGAAATGCACGCATGTGGCATTACGACACAGATCGGTCGAGGAATTAGAATATATTGTTACCACACAAAAAAATGACTAAAGATGAGCATTATTTGACCTTTTCACCCTTGAGACCTGCAATGCCAGGTACACCGATCGCTCCCTGCAGAAAATAAACATAAAAACTTTGGAACTTCGGAACTAATAAACGACAAAAAGTCCAAGTTTTCATAACTACAAGCTGGTAGAAAAACAGTCTTTCGACAGAAAGTGGACACCGGCCTGCAGAGTAGGCATCGTACCCTTTCACCAGCGGGACAGGAGCAATTGACTTCGGGTCCTCTTTTTTGCTCCCCACTTGTGGGGGTGGGGGTGGGAATCAGCACAGGGGGTGCCTCTGTCACCACCTGCTTGGGGCACTGAAATGGCACCGAAATATCACTCATCAGCTCCAATCGTGATGCCCACACAATTGCAGAAAACAAAACGATCTACCTTGGTTCAACTGCCTAAGACAATCCAGTGTGAATGACATATCTTGGATTTGAAAGGAACACTGACATGGGGGCCAGAATAAAGGGAAGTGTAGAAGGCCAGGCATCAGACTGACGGGACCCAGGTGCACTCACCGGCCCAGTGGGCAGATCACAGCAGGACTCCAACTCGGCATGCTTGGAATCACAGTAGATCATCATCCTCTGGAGGTCAAACTGGACGGAGGGAAAGCGGAAGACATTCAAACACATTTCAGTTTCCTCGTTTTTACTTTCCAGAAGAAAATCAAAACTGACAAATGGGCCATCTCTGTGCATTTGCTAAATGTACAATACAGGGAAGGGGACTCACATCTATTGGTACACTGTCGTACAGCCTCTTTCCAATGACAGTCTTCCCTTGGATGTCGATATCCTCCCTGTCTTCTATGGGCAATGTCTGGATTTTCTTGCAGTCCAGGAAGAGGGTCACTTGCTTCGCCTCTACACTGAGAGCGATCTTGTGCCAGTTGCGGTCAAATAGGTTGTCCACTTCTGAATTCTTAAACACAGCTCTCACTGCATCCTTGGTCAATCCTACAGCATTGTATTCCACTGCCTTGTTTTCACCGTCGAGACGGATAGACACCTAGCAAAAAGAGAGGGGAATTTTTTGCATTTTAAATACTGCTGCATAATTTTACAAACAACAGTCTACAAAATGGGTTGAGGTTAACTTAAAACAATAAGGGTTCCCCTTTGCTAACTTGATGGACCTGAATCTTGCTGCTTCACAAGGTACAAACCCCTTTGGCCATTACCCTCCAAAATGCAACATACCTGAGGAATACCATACTTGTCATAAATCTGCCAGAGGTACCAATCTTCCCTTCGTGAGGTCTTTCTGAATTTGAATGTTGTCACAAAGGCATATTCATCTGGTAGGCCTTGGGCGAATACATCTCTTTACAAAGAAAGGGAAAAAAAATCATTAAGTCACTGTCAGTATTTTCAAATTCCTCTGTGTGGCTTATTTAGTCTTTCTCTCAGCTATTAACATGCATTTGATTTGAATGATTTCTGTAGGTCACAGAAAAGACAAATTAAGCTATTCTACTGGTCTGTGTGCTCAAAAACAAGAACACACTACAAAAAGGTAGGCCCTGTGTGGGTGTCCAAAAGGCATATATGAAATATTTCCTCATGTGCTTACTCTGTTTGCTGTACAATGGGCATGGTCCCCAGACGAACGTAGGAGCTTTGACCCTCGTCGACTCTTGTTCCCAAAACGTCATCAACTTTGAAGTAATCCATGAGGTCAAATCCTTCAGCACGGGAAACAGAACATGTTGATGAGTCAAATTGAACTTGACCAATTGTTCATTGTTTCCACTGGACACCACTAGATGGGGCACTCGGAACGAATTAGTAACACTCCCTTTTGCCGTTTTTTGTGTCTCATATTCAGGCTTTGTTTGAGCTATCCACGATGAAGACAACGTAATATATACATTTCTCAGAAAGGTAAGTTTCTTGAAGCTTTACGGCTTTGATATTCAATGAAGGCCTGCGTGTTTTTTCTTGTGCTACTTTCAAACAAATGCTAGTTCATGGAAAACAGGGTCAAGATATCAGACTCACTGATGATGTTCTGGTCTGCAATTTATCAGCTGCCAGATGACTTAAATAAATCTGATGCCTTAAAAAGATACCATATGTAATTATGACTTGGTTGTCCAGTGTCTGTGTGTGTGTGTGTGTTGTCCAGCAGCATGCATGTCATTTTAAATGGCTGAGGTTTTCTGGGTAAGCCACCCTGCTATATAAAGGTAGTTTAAAGAGGGCACTCCCTTATTCAACAAACAAGTTGCTATGGTAATCCCAGCAGTGACCAGGCGTTTACCAATGTGGCCAGTTTATCTACATGTGATCTCATCTCACAGAGGGAAATGGCCATATAGTTTGGCTTGGATTTACTGGGAAAGTCACAGAAGGGCTCTGTTAGCAACAAAGTGGGTCAAATGTTTGTACTTCAGGATTTTCTTAAAGATGTGTCCAGTTTGTTCTGTCAGCATTAAGAAGATGTTGTCATATATATGTAGACTTCCCTTATCATGGTGTAGGACTGTAGCTAGAATCAGTAAGTCAGGTTCACACCGACAGTCCAATTGATCATTTATACCCATTCAGGAAACAAGGCACGTCTGTGTGATACTTTTTGATTCAGCTTTCTCAGGCAGATCATGAAGCCCATCATTATGCCTGCAGTAATGTGAGAGCACAATATGCAAACGCTTGCTCAGATCTTTGTAAATAGCCTGGAAACAGGTGGCAATGCACAGGCTGCCGCCAGCAACAAAGCGAAAAATAACATAAAACATGTGGCCGATAAACATGTGAAAGCCCTGCCACCTAAACTCATATTGTGGCCTGCTGGTAGTGCCAACTGCCCAGATTTATTTCTAGACTACCTCCAGTGATGTTTGGTCTTCTGACAATTGTTATGTTGCACTCCAGATCATAAAGCATGAGCTGCAGGACTGTGTCTGATGCTTTTCCTTCTGGGTGAGTTGAAGTGATGGCCACTACCTATTCAGTGGAGAGTTTTTTACGGGGTCTGACTCCGTTTTTTTTGGTTGTCGCCGTGCATCATGCAAATGCTGTCCGTGCTGTTTCTGTGGCTTTCAGGGACGAGCTCGAGTGCAGACCTGTAATTTGGATTGGCAGCAGAAAGTGTATAATCAAGCCCAAAAGTTATTTTGAACAGCCAAAAAAAGAAGAAGAAAAAAAGGCCAATGGGGGCGATCACTGCGGGAAAGCCAGATGAGTTCACTGACTGAGAAAAGCAACCGTATAGAGTGCATTCTTCTGATGTGAACAGATGGCAGCCTGGCTCTAGACTGCCTAGGGACGCCACAACACTTTGTCTTCCGACTTTCAGTATTCACTGTTGGTCACACCAGACTCCACATGTTATGGATCAGAAAACTCAAATTCACAGGTTGCTTTCCCCTCTGAAAAGTTACAAGCTTTTACAGCATATGATGCCATTAACTTCATCTAGTTGCATGGGCTCACTGACAGTCAAAAACAAAGAGGCTAACAGCAAACAACCAACTGTAACGCGTTCCTTATGTCAGGCGCTGCTGAAGTGATTGACACTGACTGGACTTCCAAGACCTCCAATTCCCTTGCATATCATACATAGGATATCTGTATGCAGGCTTCTTAGAGCATGAATGTTGCCAGCCTACACAGTTCAAGTAATACTGAGAAATAATACTCTGAGTCCTTCACTGACTTCCTGTAAGTTCAATATTGTATAGGATTTTCACAAATAAGATAATTTCACGACTTGCAATTTATGTTGTTGTTTTTTCCAGACACTTCATAAAACAACTTTGGATTGCAGTGATTCATTTTGATTTCTCCTTCCATCATTGCTGTTTACAGCAAAGGGATAACCGCATAATTAGCACTGAGCTCAGAATGTGATATTTGTCTAGTCAGAAGTAACCATAAACGTTGTCGTCTACAGGATATCAATTTCTGCATCTCGCTCCTGCATTTTATTTCTTAAACTGCTCTGCAACTTTTATTTCATTTTTTGCTTTTTGACTGTTTTTAATGTCTTATTGAATGTTCTGAATTGTTTTTAAATCTTGTTTTCTTTTGCATTATGTTTTGATGCCTTTAATTGTTTTATGTGAAGCACTTTGAATTGCCTTGTTGTTGAAATGTGCTATACAAATAAACTTGCCTTGCCTTACACATCAGAATCAAACAGCCGCTTTGCCAGAATTCCTCAGGTTTAAATCCAGCACTCGTTCACCTTACATGTCGTTCTCCATAGCCTCGCTTGGCACTTACTGGGCCTACTGTATGTTGATCACAATCAGCGATTGCCTTCTGTCTAATAGATCCTTCAGACATACTCTATGTGTCCCTACTGTAAATGTACTGATGACAGTCACAGGTCTATGATGTAGTGTCCACCTGATTGAATAACGAACATCTGTTGGCTGTGTCATCTATGTTTCATTATAAACAATGTCAGATATTCATATCGTTCCAGTGGAGACAGACAAAACGTTCCACTACAATACCATTTGAATGTTCAGCTGACAAATGTTGACAGTAAGATGTGCCTACTGTGACCAACAACCTGATATCCTTCCTGCAATGACTGACAACTCAGTGGCTTCAAACACAGACTCATTTATTTTGCCATATACACTGTTGATTCGTAACTGCCTCTGGAGATGTTTCGAAAATATGAGTGATGCAATAGCCTGACATTTGTGCTTCCTGTAGCAAGTACAGACACTGATGCAGCTACTGCCAAAAGGTTTTTAGGTCAATTAATGTTTTGGCAGTGAGACTAATACTGGTGTTGCCAGCAGCTTAATTAACAATACCAGTAATGACTTTGAAGTCTGTGTTGTTAAAGAGAGAGAGAAACTTTGGCTGTTTTTGACAGTTCCCTTCATTTCTATGTAAAGACATTGTAGCAGTCAGACATCCCTGTGTGGGTCTGTTTTTTGTCTTAGTGTGATGAATGTGAGTGGGAGGTATAGACAGGAACTGAGATCCCCAAAGGCCTCAAGACAACATCCTACTTATCTGGTTAAGCGCTTCCCTACATTTCTCAGAAAGTCAGCCACAGGTATTGCAGACAAAAAGAATCTGCTCATAATGTCATATTAATTATCCTTTGAAAGCAGCTACATTATTTACAGATAGCAATTGCATGTTCAATGGAAAACACCCAAAATGATGCGCTTCCTGAGAATAATAAATTAAATGTTATTATCCAGGCATTGAAAATGAAAAGATGATCAGGCTTTTGGGGTTTCTCTGATAGAAAGAAATTGATCCGCATAAGTACTAGGGTGCAGACATTTTCCCAAGCATTTTTCAAGTTCAGACGTGATTGAGAAGCTGGTATAGTAATTTATGAATGAAAACAATTCATTTAACATCTGGATCCTTGAAGACAAAAACATTTGTGCTGTACGATATATCCATTACTATGGTTATCATCTTTTGGTCAGAAGCGCATATCAGCCAT
This sequence comes from Osmerus eperlanus, assembly GCF_963692335.1. Classification (NCBI taxonomy): domain Eukaryota; kingdom Metazoa; phylum Chordata; class Actinopteri; order Osmeriformes; family Osmeridae; genus Osmerus; species Osmerus eperlanus. Next base: position 5,172,608 of record NC_085037.1, read on the forward strand.
TTTGTTCACAATTGTAAAAAAGGTGGAAAGAATTTGAATACATTTAAACATTTTACCTGGAACCTCCTGAAGTCCATAACTGGTGCTGTTGGGTTTGAAACGGTCTGGTTGTACCTTCATGTTTGGACACAGTACATCTGAAACACAAACACAAGACTTCGGTTGGCAAAGACTGTCATCCACCATTGGAACTGTGTCAGTTGTGAGGTTTGTTCATGATTTTGATTGAACAGACCGCATAATGTTGGGTAGTAATTCTTGCATAGGAGTCGCCAGTTGAAAGACTGCAGTATCTCTGTTTGGAAATACCTCAGAGAAAGTATGGCACAATCAGGCAGAGAAGATGTGGGGACCATGGTTCCAGGAGAGTAGTGGGCACATGCTTTGGCCTCAGCGGTGACAGTTTTAGACTCTCACACACACATTTTTCAGAGGCTTGGGCCATCCAAGTGATGCCAGTGATGACAGTGAGAAAGGGAACACCATCAGGATTCGTTTACATTGGCGCAGGAAGCAGGACAATTTTCTATTTGCGGGAAACTTCCCGCATTTACTACTAAGGAGCAGGCTCAGTTGAAGTAAATAGCAAAGAGATTGTTTTTCCCCTACATTCCCCGCCCCGCATTGCTTCATGCAACGCAAAAACTTGTACATCTGTTGTCAGAGTCACTTCACTTGCACCAAGCAGTAAATGTGTGGTTCTGTCTGTCTGTCTCTGTCTCTGTCTCTGTCTGTATGTCTGTCTGTCTGTCTGTCTGTCTATCTGTCTCTCTCTCTCTGTCTCTCTCTCTCTCTCTCTCTCTCTCTCTCTCTGTCTCTGTCTCTCTCTCTCTCTCTCTCTCTCTCTCTCTCTCTCTCTCTCTCTCTCTCTCTCTCTCTCTCTCTCTCTCTCTCTCTCTCTCTCTCTCTCTCTCTGTCTCTCTCTCTCTCTCTCTCTCTCTCTCTCTCTCTCTCTCTGTCTCTCTCTCTCTCTCTCTCTCTCTCTCTGTCTCTGTCTGTCTGTCTGTCTTTGTACTTTATACAGGGCTGCAGTAGGCTGACACTCAAGCTTCTGCAGCCTTTTTTGTACCTGATATCACGCAGCATCAGACCCTATAATTAACTTTAATCACAGCTTGGAATGACTTTGTTAATTAGCCAAAATAAAAATAAACTTGACTGTAAAATCACTTTCCTACGGACAACTCTATTGACACTGACCTGTTTTGCATGATTAAATTAGTCATGTAAATTCGTCCTTGGGAAATTCTTCCTATTGTGAGTGTCACTAGAAAACATGTGAATATGTTTATCTGAAAACAGACCAGTAAAGCCCATTTGTTTATTTGATGTGGCTGTTTGCGGGGGGGGGGGGGGGTGGGGGGGGGGGGTCATGTTCAGTTATTACCTGCTCTGGGTCCTTGTTGTGTATTGTTCAGATCTTCACCAATCTTACAAGAATGTAAAATATACTTCTAACTGTACTTCCAGGTCTTTAGTCCTTATAGACACACACATGTAGTTAGTTAAAATGTGCTATAACCCTGGGTGCTATCTTGTGAATGGATGTCTGTGCGTCACTGTGTTTTAAGATGACACTGTAACTCAAACTGAGCATGCTAAACAGCCGAGCTTCTCCCTGGGTTTGTGGCTCTGAGGCTATAATTTAGAGAACTTGCAAGTTAAAATTGAAGAAATACAGGGCTTTAAACTTTAAGGGCACACTCATTTGGTGTTGGTTTTTCATATCAGAAGCTACTGCTTAGTCACAGACTTATCACCTTCAAACTTCAACTTAATCTGCAGTATGAGTGTATACAGTACCAAGTGACTTCTACATTAGCATTTTGCCTATTCTAGTCTGTAATGTAAGGGTTTATATTCATATGAGCTTATTGTCTATTACAACAACTGCTCTGTATGATGTTGTGTTGTGAATGAAATTAAGGGTCACATGAGGTCATGAGTTGCTATACCAGTGTGCTTACAGGAAGCTACTGTAACTTAAAACCCTTTGCACTGAAATGTATTGTCCTGTATTATGTGAGGATAAATATAAGATCTTACATTGTATCATTCTTAAACTATTTTAGTGTAACTGTATTTATGCATGTTAAATGACAAGGACATCTTTTAACCTTAATTGAAGGCATGGGCATTGGTTTGTTTACAAAATTCTATACTTTTGGTTGAGATGTGGTAGATGAAAGGTGAAAACCAATGACGTAGATGTTAAACTGCAGTGTGGGGCCCACTTGAAACATAAGAACTGTAATTTTATGAGCGAAAATAACTTGTAGTACTCAGTGTGCCCATTGAACTGACCATCGATATTCTTAGATATGTAAACTTGGTTATCCAAGAGATTACAGCATTAAAACTGTCCCGGGAATGCAGCTATGTCCCACAAATACCCAAAGGTATGAACCATTATGACAAGTCGTCATGATTCACGCACTCAAAAGGTTAGTGGAAGATCATTGGAATTTGTGGGCTCAAAGCACAAGGTCAGGGTTAAGGGTTTTAAAATGAATCTACAAGCTCTCTGCCAAACTCAAATGGTGTAGTGTCACTCTACAAGGTCACCTGATTTAAATAAAGAAGAAAGGCTCTAATTACAGAGTAAGTCAGGATACTTTCTCCAGGGAGTGATTGCCACCATCACCCAGTACTGTAACAATGTAGTATTAGAGCCAACTGTCAATACTTGTCTCTGTAGGATGAAACCATAATCCCAAGTGACAGAAGTATAATTGTAGCATTTAAACATCCTTATTTACAGTTTGTGGCCAAGACTCCAGGCATCCTTTGCTATCCTGTCCGGCTAATTTTAGTTGGGAATGCAAACTCTGGAGTGTGGAGCATCCACTCTTCCACTTAAACATACAGACACACACTTCTCCACTTTCCTTTAAGTGTTGTTAAAGGCCACATGATATTGAGAGACTTGTATTATTGTTTTCAGAATTATTTACAGTGGCTACAAAAATAATGATTGATTCTTTTCTCTGGAACAACTTCTTTGCTGGGTAGGTTGTGTTGTACTCTGGAGTAGACATTGAGGTTAGAATAGCTTAGAGTTAGACTATCCAGTGTTCAGCACCTCCTAACCAAACTTTAACCCGGCAGTTGGTGGGGCAACTGGCCGCAAAAATGTCTTGGTTAGAGAACTGTCATTTACAAGCAATTTCTGCATCTCGCCCACCTCAAACATATAACATCCTGTCAGCGACAGGAAGGTTAGGACGAAGCAGGCCCAAGGGAACAAGCTGAGTGATATTGTGCGTGTAATTGCAGAAAGGTGTTGGGTGGGGTTTTGGTCAGGGTCTTAATGTATGGTTAAGCGTTTAGAGTGGGATTTAAATGGGACTCATGTTCAGAGAGATTTAGATTCAACACTTATCAAAGGCTTTGAGGTCTTCTTTTGAACACCAATCCCGTAACTTAGACGTTCTGCTGATCTACTGTAGACAGTTTTCCTGGTTGTTCCTGTGTCTATAACTTTTGGTGAATAATCAGTGATGACTCACTCTCACACAGCCTCCTCCTCAGTCTGCCTCTGATCTTATCGATGGCATTGAAATCAGTCACATGGAAAACATGGGCGTTCTTTGGCTCCGCCGCGATCTCCTCCAGCTCTTCCTTAAGTGCCTCCCCGATGCCCACTGCAAACATGCGGATCCCTGCCTTAGCGGCTTCCTTGGAAGGTTCTAGAACGTAATCCTGGCTTCTGCCGTCTGTCACGAGAATGGCCACCTTCTGGATGCCTTTGGCCGCAGGCCTGGCCCCGGCCCGCTCGGTGAAGATGTTTTTGGTCGTGTAGCTGATAGCGTCCCCAGTCATTGTATTCCCTCCAATGTAGCGGATGTTGCGGGCGGCTCGTTTCACCTCCTCCATTGTCTTGAATCTCCCTAGGTTAAACTCTATAGTAGGCCTGTCACTGTAACGGACCACACCGACGCGTGTCTTTTCCTCGCCCACGTCAAACGAGTCCACCAGGTTAGCCACCCACTGTCTGATCTTCTCAAAGTTCTCCTTTCCCACGCTGGAGGAGGTATCCAGAATGAACACCAGGTCATAATTTACATTTTTGCACCCTAAAAGAGAAAAACAAGTAAGTAGTTAGTAAGTAATATTAACAAGTAAGTCATATTTTGATCCTTCCGTTTGATTCTCATTCATCCTTTGTAAGTACGGCTGGTCTTACCTGCCCTTTGGGCATAAACCCTTTCTCCTGAGAGGGTTAGGGCCAGAATGAGCAGGACCAAGGAAGCCCTAACTCCCAACCGCAATTCCATCTTGGCCTTGATTATTCTTCTTGGTAGCTTAGTTTGTGATCACCATTAAGGTCACCTACTGTATTGCACCTGTGTGGATGACAAATAAAACCATGAACTCTCTCAATGTTCAATTGCAGGTAGAGTAGAAGGTGTCTACATTCTTCATGCTTAACTTGTGTTAATGTGTTGTTAGTGAGATGTGTAAAACATGCCTTGTATTTTACTACCATACTGTAGGTGTTATGGTGGTGTAGTGACAGGTGACAGTTCTGTTAATAGGTATCCTATAGTACATCAAAAGTATTTTCACTCACGTACTGTACAGTGCATGGTAGCATGTGATGCCTGAAAACACTGTTTGTGGTGTTTTTCAGACTCCATGATAATGCTAGGTCATGCTTTCAGGAAACTGGTTTTAACCCAGGTCCAACACTACTCTGTCATCAGTGGCGTGAACGTCAGTGATGTGGCAAACTCCAATCAGACTTACAGTAGCCTAGAATACGAGCATTCTTTTGGATGTCCCCCTTGTGTCCCCTAGTAGGTACATCTAGATTTTACTGTATGCTCATAGTACTTGTATGTGTTACCAAAGTGACTGACCTGTTTGGCAGTAAAAAAAAAAGTAGTTTTGATGCTGGCTAGGCACTTATCTGATATTCCACTGGGCTATTTTTGCTTTAGACCACTTGGTTTTAGTTGCTCTATAATGAATAGAAAAAGGGCTCCTTGCTGAAATTGATGTAATTAGTGTTTAAAATCTATGAATATCTTTCTCCCCACAGGAAGAAAGATATTCAAGGAACTCAAATATGTCCCTCCCAAACTATTTAACTTTACAGTGGGTAGTATTTGGCTGTTAATTCTCCAGGGAACTACATCCCAGGCACTATATTACACTGTCCACAGTAAATGTTTTTACTTTAATAATTTACTCATTCGGAACAATTTTGTTAAGTGAATGTTTAAAACATGCTCTTTTGACTTTGTCCGCAGGTAAATCCAAGGCAGATTTCCTGTGTGAAAACTGAAAACTGTTTGGTCTGTAACCAAAGGCCTGGTTCCAGTTCCTCTTTCTATGACTAACCTGGGATTACAACATAGATGTATCTACCAGAAACCTGCTGTCCATCATCAGCCAATGTATAAAACAGGAACAATTTTTCCATATGCAACCCAAAGGAAAAAAAACTGGAGATAGATACCACAACCTTCTGTCTGGAGGAGCATCTAGACTGCTTGAGGTCAACAACACCTCTCACAAACCACACCAAAATAATCCAAAGACACCCATGGAAGTCTGCTTTCCCAGGGACCATATCGGAGAAATTATGATCGATCTAAAACAGAAAGATTTAATTCCTACCTGGATTATCGATTCACCGGAGGTCTCTTTCTCTCCTTACCCCCACCTTCTGCATGTGCACTTGCTCCCTTCGCGCAGTATTAAGGAAACATTGTTCCTCAGTGATGAATCAACTCTCCTTCCCAAGTGCCAAAAATGAAGATCCAAATAAGTATAAAAAATCCAGGGTGACAATCCAGTGTACAGTGTTGTTTAAAAAGTGAGGTGAGCTCAAGCAACAACCTTTTGGATGGGAGGAGGGAGTGGGAGGAACAGAAAGGGAAAGTGTAGGGTTTCACTGGGGGAGCGAGGAGGCTCACTGTGCTTTGCTGCTGTGCTCCACACACATAAAAAGGCTGACAGGCCCAGCCAATTATAGACCCAACTTTCAGGATATTTTGGTCTCTTTTTTTTCTTCTTCTTCCTTTATGGCTGCACCCATCTGAAGTGTTGCCCTCAGAGACAGGCACAGCTTCTTGGCGGCCACATGGACTGTCCAACCCTGCCACTGTGATAGCCACAACGGAGCCGCCCTGGAGATGGTGGTGGGCAGGCCGGCCTCTGCCTCCCTCAGCCCTCAGACAGACACAAGCTCATGGGGAAGGGTGTGTTTAAGACTCCATAATTGAGGAACCCTTGTGCTTAAAAACCTTGTCCTATGCACAGCCTTATCACTGAGGGCATGAACAAATGTAAATAAATACGCTAAATGTCATGATTATTTTCACTGTCTAATGATGATGTCAGACATTGCTTAATCACTTCTCAAAGGTAATGTGTCAAGCATATGGAAATGTAATATTTGCTGTTTTAACTTCCATGTGGAGTCATAATGCCATGTTCCAGGGGAATCATTTGTCATGTAAGGTATGTTCCAGCTCCAGATATGTTTCTCTGTGAACCTGTTTCCTGTTAGAAAAGCCCCAAACAGGGCACGCTGAAGCATAGTCTACTATACCGACCTTTACAACTGCGCCAGAAAAGCATGAGCCAAATCCTCCCCTCGCCTACAGGACATTAGACATCACCATGCATTCTGAGTGCTGCCTGCCAAACTTTTGCAACTTGGCAAGTGAGCACATGTAAATCTATGTATAGCAACAGTGTAAAGTGAATGGGAAGCGTGGTGACGACCTGGGGCAGATGCATGTTATGAGCGATGGTGTCACTGTGAGGAGCCGTCTGCCGCCTTTTGCAGAAAGGGTCCAGGAGGTGATCAGGAGGCCGTGTGACTTCAGGAGGCCGTGTGACTTCAGGCTGCCGGCGTTGTGGAGGAAGTCTCTTGTCATCTGCAATCCAATTTTGGATCTCAGATGTCTGGCAAACGCCATGTCTACAGTACAAATGTGTCATCATATTTCTGCTAGTTTGGAAGTTTTAATCAATGTTTTACCTTTTTATTTATGTTAAACACTCTTGTAAATTGTTATTAAGTTATTATCTATGGGCCATGGATAATGCTGATAAAGGGATTCTAGCAACAGGATCTGACACAGCTCTCGTGGCTAAAGCCTAGCTAGACAGTCATGGTCTTTCAAAGAATGGCCGACTCTAATTAACCACAGCTGTCAATACTGTGTCAGCTTTACTAAGATGGATAGTCAGCTACTGCAGTATCAGGCTACATTAGCCTTTTGTTGTCTGATTTGGTCTTGGCTAAATTATCAATTTTTTCCTGAGAAACCACTTGCCGTCAGTGTTCTCTCATTTATATTGTATACAAACATTTTATGGAAATACAAGCAATGTGCATTAAGTAATTTACCAAAACATCTCTTTTAGAGGACATTGGTCATGGCAGTAGAAACCATTAAACAAGCTCATAAACCTTAAAACACAGCTGTTGAAACAACTAATAAGTCATAAGTAACTTGTCTACTAAACTTTAAAATCTGGTAACTGTAGGCAATTTGTTGCTTTTAATTAAATCCTAGATTTTGGAAATGACTCAAGTGATGACTTCAGTGATCAGTAAGAGTGTTTGGATCCTGGACAGATGATAGAGACCATGTATGCACATTACACTATGTCATTCCCTCTTTTCACAGAACAGTCATTTTCTGGAAATTCAATTAGTGAGCTAGGTTTTGGTGTTCAGACTGAGTACACTGTACACATGAGTTTTAGACTTTAGTTTGTCCCATTTGCAGGCCCAAGCACAAAGAAACAAAATACAAAGAACCTTGTCATGGACTTTATTAGAGGTTACATTAGAGGTACAGTTGCTGCTTTGTTTGTGAATCATGTAATACAACAATACCATCGCTTGGTCCAGATCTGAGCTGTAAAGAGTGAAGCCATCATGTCTTAGCCCTAATTATGATTCCTCAATGCTAGTTAGTTTGGCACAGCTTTAATTAGCATGTGATGCAAATGGCATGTTCTGCTGAAAAGCAACAGCCTTAAAATACATATTTGGTCTCTTACTTTATCCAGCTGATATACAGTAGAGTTTTACAGAGTACATTCTATTTATAGAATAGAAGGTACTTGGAAGTGTCATGAAATTTCTACTGCATGCTTTGGGAAAGTTACAGTGGAAGTTGGGCTCTCCTATGTTTCCAGTCAGAAGCATCAGCAAGTAATCTAGACTCAACACGGTCATGTTTTTTTATTTATTGCTACAGCCCTCAGATTGCTCAACGGTCATAGGACTGCGTCCTGGAGATCGCTCACAGCCTTCCTCCTGATGGCTCTTCCTGACACCTCCATATCCCCAGACTGCTGTGGTGGGCCTGCATTCCTCCGTGAAACCTTCTCCAGCATGCGGCTGGCCTCCTTCAGAGCTCTCTCCGCCCGCTGCCCTTTGCTGTGGCCACGCTGGGCCAGCTTACCTTCCTCCACAGATGATCCCTCCGTTGACATGTTTGATTTGCTCTGATCCTCTTCGAGGCGCTCTTCTCTCTTCAGCCGCAGCCTCCTCCCGCCCGCCGTCTCCTGCTGGAGCGTGCCGGAGTTTTGGCACGCGCTCCCAGCGCCACGCGTGGCTGGAGCTTTCACGTCAGAAGCCAGGGTGGGCGGGGCCGGTTTACTGCTGACAGGAGGAGGGGCCGCTTGGCTTGCTGCGTCCTCGGGGAGTCTCACTCCATGTTTGTGATCGTCTGTCTCTCTCCCACCGGCTTTCACCTTCCTGGGGTAAGGCTCATGCCCTGCCACATCTAGCTTGCGAGCAGCAGCCTTAGCCTCTTGCTGGATCCCTTTGATTTTCTGCCTCTGAGCCTCCCTCACCTCCTTGGGCAGCTCCAGGGGAGCCAGTTTTTGCGGCCGCCTGGGTGGCAGATTCGCGCCCTCCCTCTCTGAGTCAGGCAGGGGCGACCTGAGCAGCAGTGAGTCCCTCTGTGCAGTGCCCTCCTGCGTAGGCATGGTCGGAGTAAGCTGACCCGCCGCCTCGTCCCCATGTGTGGCTGACAGAAGGAGGCCAGGTGTTTTGGAATTGGGGCCATTTTTAGCTGCCAGTCTGAGGTATTGGCCATTCACATGCATCGTTGTATTTTTAGCCTGAGAGGTCAAGGGTTCCTGTGACCGAGGCGCCACCTGAACAAAAGAGACATCACTCATCAAAGGATCACCACTGTCTCCACTGAAAAGACATTAGACAGAAATGACAATAAATAGCATCAAGTATAGCATAGGCAGATGCAGTTATGGTGCCAAAGGCCTATAAAATACATGTTTACACAACCATAAACCATTCAGTTAATTCAAACACGTCATTATTTTTTTTTTATATATAGCATTATACTAATAATTTATCCGACAGGACATATACTTAGCTTTATGGATTTCACATTGAACTGTGAGTGACACCATTTAAGGACCCATGAATCAGCCATTATGCCTTTTCTACTGTTTGCATTCTAGCACAGACTTGTAATACTGTGAAAAAACAGCAAGTTTACACTATCACTGCTTCCTCAGTCTAATCAGCATATTAATGTTCATCCTACTGTCACCAGAAAGACAGAACACACACTCTCTGACAGGTAGCTGAGTAAAAGGATACAGCAAACATGATCTATACTCACAGGTTTAGCAAACATTTCTTGCTTGTATTTTTGCCGAATCATATTTCCGCCCGTTCAGAAGAGAATGTTGTTGTTGTCCCTGTGCCTATCCCTGCCTGCTGTCAGAACCATTTGGCTGGAGATAATGACAGGGCAGTATGGGGTTGGTTTTAGCTCCCTCACTAAGGTAATTAAGGAGATTAGGGTCAGTGTGCAGCAGGGTGATCTATAATGAGCTCCAATCCAACTCAGAAGCAGCTGGAGTGCACGCGGCCAATCAGCTACCTGCCATTTGTTTGTTGTGATTCAAAAGTACTGTTTTACCATCGAGCAATGGAGCAAAGGTGTTTTTGTTGAAATGACCAAATTGGTCTGCTAGGGGCTGTTTTATGAGTTCCACTAGATGGCGCCAGAGTCCACCTTAGTTTCTAGCTGGCCTATGTGATCACATGAAAGTTGTGTTGGTCTGATCAGTAAGACAGTAGAAGGCAGAAGCATATTTTGGTGAATGGGCTAAAGGACCAGTATCTGTGTACATTTTTTTACAAATCTGTTTATTTGAGCACATACCAATGTTTGTTCATCAGTTCATAGACAACAGGAATGTCTACTCTACAGGTTTCTCAATTTACCAGAGGCAGGTATGAAAGGATAACATGTTTTTGGAACACTCTGAAATGGATTTCTCAGGGTTCACAGTCCTTTCTTCAGCCTGATTTTAAATTCTCAGCCAAAGCCAAATGTAACTATCTCTCTGTGAAGATGAGAATGGGGATTTTGAAGTCAATCCTTCTGGGCCATAGTTGTTTTTGTTCAAGATACCTTTTGTCCATTTTGTTGTCTGTTATCTAGTTAAATAGGCTGGGATTACTGCTGTATAAAATATTTGCCTCTTTTCTCTACTTAGGATTCATGTCCCTCTCTTCAAACATAGGGGGGAGGTATCAGGTGCAGAGAACTCCAGCTCCTTGCCTCTGGTAATATTGTTAGATATAAGTGGCTAGCATGAATCACATTTCTTCGATTTCAAGAGGCACATCATCATTCTCAACCAGACCAAGTTCTATGGTGTAGACTGGCCTCTAGTCTGGTGTAAGATTTCTATGGGCTTTGCTGTATCTTCAGTTGCTTCCTCAAACCTGATAGATAATGGCAATGAATGAATGCAGTGAAACCCACAGTGCTTAGAACTAACATATTGTGTTTTGAAAGATCTGACTGTAATCGTACCTTCATCGCAGCACCCTATAACCACTGTATCTGTGAAAAGTAGTCTGGACAGTTGAAATGAGATGTGAGACTGCCTGAAGGCTGTATCTTCAAATTGGTTACAGCTGCGTGTCATGGCTTCACTTTAGTCATTTATTGTCACTTTAGATTGAAATAATCAAATTTTAGGTTTTCATAACAGTATTTTTCCATGACAGTTTTCACTCCCGTCCTGTCTTCCCATTTGTCAAGCAGCTTCCATTCAGAGCTGTCAAAGGATATCGGCAATAACCTCTCAAAAGACTCAGTTGTCACCGTCCTTCGTTCTCAAGCCAGGCTTGAAAAGACACACCAACACCTGCCTATTTAGCAGCTCTTTCATATCACTGCTATGGGGGATAAGAAGAAGAAGAAGAAGGAAAAAAGATTTCTCCAGCAGACCAACTTGGCTCTGCTTACATGATCATTTGAGATGTGGTGAAATTACAGGCTTAATGCTGGGAGAGGGCCTCAACGCCCCTCCACCACTGTTCTTATTGTGTCGCCTTCCTCGCTCCCTGACGTCCAGGCCTGACAGTATAATTACTGAGGTGTGGGAAGGGATAAATACGGATTCCGTGCTGATGCTCCCCCACCTACTGCAGAACATCCACAAGAACATCCAGCTGAGATGCCAGCAAAAATGCGCTACTGCACATTTTTTCTGTCCCCCTCCACACACACACTGTACGCATATCAATAATCTGTGAAAAGTTTCCCGAGATGAACTGCAAACCAACCAGAGCTTTTAAAAATAGTTGATGGTGACTTAGCCTGTGTGAGGTTGATGTTTATTTTGTCAACTCGATCTTTTGATAGACTAGCATGCATGCATGATGCGAATAAATATTGTAGGCATACTACTGTGTTAATCAAATCTCACTCAGGCACATCTTATTTCCACAAATACACCTACATTAGGGCACAAAGCAATTTACAGGAGACGTCTATGGGTTATGGTCCAATATGTGCACAGTCAATGTGAGACTGCAGTCTATCACTGGGGCTCATTTACATATCACACCAAGCTTAGAGACATCTGCTTTGCAGCTTATTTCTCTCTTTCTGTCTTTGTGCAATATGGTAGCTCTGTCAGTACATTAATATTTCACACCAAGCTTAGGAAACTTCTACTTACCAAGATTGATTCGAATTTAGGTATTGGTGCGGGGTGAATTTCTCAATGCTTTTCTGTCTTGTTTGCTTTACATCACATTGTATCCTCCTGTGGCATCCTAGCCACGTATTTAAATTGTGTAACTAGATGTCATTATAGTTAATGTTTTGGGAAATGTTTGATGGACACGTCTCTGTAATTAAAAGTCATAAGACTACTTATAAATCTTCTAAATATATGGATTATTCGGACTCTTTTGTCCCAATCAGATTAAATGTATCTTTAGAGGTCTAAATTGAAATTGATATTTGACGATATGAAGTTTATCAGTGTTTTCAATGCTTGCTGTCCTTAAAGTATGTTAAGGTATAAGTAGCCAACTGTGTAAGGTAAGGTATGTCACAATGTACCTAGAGGTGATATTTAATTTAGTGTGAGCCCAAACACAGACTTGAGTCAGAAGGCAGAGGGGGTTTGGGGCATGTCAGAAAGAGGCTCATAGTTTATTCAAGTGTGTCATGGCTTCACCCAGGTCATGTGACCTAGGGAGTCATCCACACCAAATCATGCACACACATAAATGAAAACATACAAACGTAAATGGAAATATACTCTCTTAACAAGGATCTCTTTCCCATTTATTGAAAAGAGAGAACCCATATCTCTGAATGTGTTGACATCAGGAGTTATAAACCAAACCATGACATGAAATATTTATTGGCTCAATATGTCCATTGAACTATCATAATATAAGATAAGATACTAATATTTCCAAGCTTTCAATGGAATAGTGTACATATAATTTGTTCGTCTGACCTAAAGAAGAACTTTCTGCAACACTTTACCATAAGGTTAAATGAACTACCATGCAACAACTTTACGATACCTATGGTCACATTGTAGTTACAAAGGAAAGCATATGTTGATCGTTACGGTTTAGCAATACAGCTTATTCGGCTTTCCAAGGGGAAGTGGGTGTTGATGTTGATATTGTTTTGGTAAAACAACCTTCAACTGCCCCTTTACAACATCTACTTATCCCTTACACCCCTCACCCATACTGTGGCTTCTTAGATTTAAGTAATAACTTGTACCCCTAACACTTAACACAATTTAATCATTTTGTAACTCCTATGTACCTACAATGTTGTTACTTTAGGTACTGCTATGTAACCACATGGTAGTTAATGTAAACTTGCTGTAAAATGTTGCAGAATTTTCTATTGCAAAGAAAAATATCTGAAAAAGAAGATGTAGAACAAGAAAATGAATTCATACAAACATACTGACAGTTTGTGTGACACTGATAGTAGTGCAATTGGTGTCTCTTTGTCCCTGTCATAGGAAAACATGGCACTGACTGTTGATGGAGGAATGGATAGCACATGGAGTTGTCTGCTAAACATGTCAAGTCCAAATGAGAAACATATTGAGACCAAACGCCATCTAGTCTCACATCCACTTCATACAGGTACTGTTGCCGTAGTAAAGCATGGAGGTCAAAAGCCAAGTGTACAGTAAGGCTGGACACATGTAAAAGTGGACAATCCTAAACATTGTGTTGAAGGCGGAAAAAAAATAGAAATACGGTATATTGTATATAATATGTCCTTGTAACATGTCTGTCACATAGAATTTTTCAACACACATTTCGAAATGGCATCTGTCGTTAAAGAAGACACCTTCCCTCCAGCTGAATGTTGCCATGGAGATATGACATAATTTGACCTACAGCTCATGGGGAGCAGCATAGAGTTGATTTGTTTGTTTGGAACTCCAAATATGGCTCATACATTCCCCCCAGGTGTGGCTTATAGATTTAGACTGTATAGCTTATTGTTCAAGTGCAATAAAATCACTTGATTATACTGTTAGATAGCTACCTCAGTGGTATAATCAGCCATTGATATGCTGGTAAATATTTCATTCAAAAGCAAGTAATACAGAAAGCAGAATTCAGGACAGGAGTACTGGAACTTTCATCTGTTGTGTTGAATGACGACTAGAAAGTTCAGTTGTCGTCAATGAGTGTGACAGGAGCAGTTATTTCACAATAAACACTGTTGAACATTGTACTTTGAAACTGTTGGGCAATGGGGTGGGCTGAAAGTGAATTTCTGCTTTGGTTTTAATGTGTATCATTTGCACTGTAGAAGAGATCCAAGATGGTTGTTTGGTAAGTTTAGGTATTGAAAATATTAAAAGCCTAGACCATGTCATGTTTGTACTTAATCCAAAAATATCTACATTATGACTAGCTATTCTTGGCTCAAGTACATGCAGAATAGATCTGAAACCAGGCTTGTAAAATGTGCCTAATATCATAGAAACATCTACGGGTTTTTTTTAAAGGCACATTATGCTAAAATGTGTAAAAATGCTTACGCATCTGAGCTGTGGAAAGGCATTGTTTATTCCAAAGGATTTTATGAATATACTGTACAATATATTCATATCAATTTATATAAGTATTTACACAATTTACATATTTTCCATCGATGCTGTGACATGGCTGCAGGGACTAAAACAGAAAAGTGTGACATTGATTATGATGGGATGTTTACTTGCAGTCTTAGATCCATTGGATTGTTCTGTTTCTCTGATATGTACTGTAACTAAGAAATACAACCACTTTAGGAACTGTATTATAAGAGGTCATGAAAAGTTGTTGGTGGAATTATTTTGTATTTTGCTTGATGAAATGGTAACCAGTAACCCATTGCTCACTCACAAAGAAAACATTATTTAAAACTGAATGACAATTATTATTGTATTCACCCTATCATGGGGCAAAATGTATACTCTACTTGCTGGAGACCGGTATCTAAACTATTGTTTCACGTTGCACACTAGCCTGTCACCCACAATAACATGCTTTATTGTCACTGGTCTTTGATGGCTTCCTTATTGTTTCCTTATTGTAGAGCTGCTGTGTATCGTACCTTCATGTGCTCTGAGACCAAACAGCCAAACTGAACAAGTTTCAACAACTTCTTGTAGTAAGATGATGCATCTTAAGGACCTTCTCTTGGAAAATGAGAACTACTTAAAAATAAAAACTTGATATGTATCATGTTTAGTTTGGCAGATGTATTCTTTAAGTAATTCGATTTTGGGAGGAAACCAGAAATGCTTTTCATTCAAACCTGAGAGCAAAGACTATTTTACAACCAAACGAACATGTGTAAAGCATATAAACACAGCTTGCACAACAAATGCTGGAATCACTTTCGGTGTGGCACAATGTTATGTTTTTTAAACAATTCTTGAGATTACTTGCAATCAAAACTATTCAATGTAATTTAATCCCAGGATGATATTTTCCTCATTTGTCAAGATGCATTTCAATATGTATAGCCATACTACATGCACTTATCAATTCTTCCCAAACTAGATGACCTCTCTGACCCCATTTCCTGTCCTCATTTTACACAATCTCAAATTCAAAAGACATACACAATATTTGGAAATTTACTTCGAATTTTGTTTTGAAAAATAAATACAAATGATGACAAAGTAACCATGGCACACAAATGCACATGCTAATTTTAGCAACAATATTTAGGCATGACGTTTTGTGATCACTTATTTTCCAAGATATGATTGCTTATAGAAAATGATACCTGATGCTTTTAGGTCATTTCAAATTCTTTGTCTGCAGTGAGGCAATGGAATATTACATAATTGCAATCATTTCAAGTTAAGGTGAAACAGGCATATCCCTTGAAAAATATCCCCAAAATGTCCAGTGTGCATCATATGGCATGTTACCAAGGTAAATATATAATTTGTGTAAGTCCGCAATAAGGAAGGATTTTATGTCCTGGTGGTTTTTGTTTTGTATTTCTGAAATGGGCCTGTTTGCTGAAAAAATAAATATCCATGCATCATGCTTTGAATCCCCCACAAGATAACATGATTCTTGTCCAAGTTTGGTGTAATGTCAAACACTCTTGGCCTCCTCCCCGTTAATCCTTTGTATATGATTTTTTTTGTATCAACCGATAAGGAAAACTGCTAAAAAATTAGATTTGGTTAGGCGCAGCAATAGAGATGCATTTGACTTGCTGTATAAAAAAAGGAACGCTTTCTTTTCTACTGATTCAGATAGATTTCCTTCTCTTCATGAGTCGGTGATTGTCCGTGAAGCTGTGGATGCCCGGGGACACAGAGCTGATTGGTGAAGGGAAGAAGCTGTTTTTCAAGGTGCTGGGAGAGATCTCCTCGATCCTATAGGAGACCGAATGAAAGTACTGATGGGGGTTCAGCTGTGAGATGAACGAGTTCTGGTGGGAGAAGTCTCCGCCCATTCCCCCAAGTGCCCCTCCTCCCCTGGAGCTGCCGAACTCATGTGAGTGGTAGTGCATGCAGGAGCACACGGACTGCAGGTCGGTCACCTCCGACCGGTACTGCTGCTGCTCTCTCCGCCGCCGGCCGCGCTGCAGCGACTCCTCCTGGACGTGGATGATCATGCTGTTCCTGTTGCCCGCCAACGAGGCCCGCTCCTCCGCGTCCCGCCGCTCGTCCTCACTGTTCATGGTCAGGAAGCGCAGCACCACCAAGTTGAGGAAGGCCCCGATCACTGTCAGGCCCACCAGAATGTACATGAAGCTGAAGGCCACGTACAGGGGCTTTCTCTGCAGGGCCCGGTTCTTCTGCAGGGCCACAAAGTCCCCAAAGCCTATGGTAGTTAATGTGATGAAGCAGTAGTAGTAGGACTGAAAGAAGCTCCAGTCCTCGTAGTGGGAGAACGCGGCCGCCCCGATGCACAGCGTGCCGATGCAGGAGAAGAAGCCCACGGTCACCATGTTTTCCATGGACACGTCGGTGATGCGCATGCCACAGCACTTCTTGATGCGCTTCAGGAGGTACTTTACAAAAGTGTTCATCCTCTCGCCCAGGCTCTGGAACATGACCAGGGTCAGCGGGATGCCCAGGACGGCGTAGAACATGCAGAAGGCCTTCCCTGCGTCGGTCCCTGGTGCGGCGTGGCCGTAACCTGTGAAGAGACCACAAACTGCACGTTAACAGCGTAGAAGACTGGAATGATGCTGCCAACATACAGCGTCGGTATTGCTACTACAGTGAGGTGATGCTCTACAGTGCTACGACAGTGAAGTGGCATCTTCACCAGTCTTATACTGTACCACCAGACCTGCATTTTTCCTTAAAAATTCCCAAGAAGTCCATGTTTGGCTTTGATTCATCAAGCAGGAAGTCTCCAGAAGGGTCCTTTACCTCTTCTAAAACAAGTATTGAATACAGTGGAGGCCAATACAGAAATGTGGCCACCCCATTAATCTTATTTGGGCCCAAAGATGATATGGGTGTCCAATTAGCCCAAACTTTGTTGCGCAGAAGTGCAGTGTGGGAGCTCATGTAGGAGTTATTGGATGAGAAAGGAGTCAAGGAGACGCCAATAAAGCTTTTAGCTAAATTAGACTTCATCTTTAGGCCACAAGTTTCTGGCTCCAACACTAATTGAACCAGGCATTTGAGAAGCAACCTGCACTGGTAACAATAGGTGTCATCTCAATGATTGACTGTACAGATACAACACATGATCAACTCTTGCAGAACACCTGCAACGCATTGCACATGATGTGCAGCATTGTATGTACAGTGCATGGTAATGAATGAGAGCCATAGTGATTTGTTGAATATAGCGAACGATGCAAACACTCTTAGAGGCCTCCCTAGTGTCTCTTCAGATGCTATTATCAACCGCCAAAGCGCCAAATAACACCCACCTACAACAGGCCAACGCAACACGCTGTCTTCCATTTGTTCCATTTGTTTACATGGATCTAACCTAGGCAAGTTTAAGCCCAAGTATTGATTCAATATTTTCCCTAGTGGGATGTCCACCCACTCAATCACGTGTCCATGGGTTCTTTTTATAAACTCTGCTTTCAATCAATGTGATTTGCAGCATGCAGTGAAAACAATTTTATGTGCATATGAAATGTGCTCTTGTGACCCCTTCTGTTTATCAAAGATTTGAACTTCTGCATGGACGGGAAGGTTCAGCTACAGGTCAAGAACAGCAGACTTATACAGCAGACTTCTGCAAGGACGGGAAGGTTCAGCTACAGGTCAAGAACAGCAGACTTCTGCAAGATGAATCTCTCCACTTCAGCATGAACTCATAGTCTTGGACCATTTTCAGTGAGATACAAAAAAATGTATAAGGAGTTGCTCTTACAGACATACTCAGACATACACACACTATATCTTTTTTCTTATAGTTGTCTTTTGCTGCAGTTTGTCCTTCTGTGTTGTCAAAGTGTGATTGCTGGGGTATAATAATGGCAAGGTGTGAACACGAGGCTGAAATTGTCAGAGGAAAAGTGTCCTTATATTAGTCTCTTTGCAGCTCACATCAGTGAAACATCTATAGTTCTCTCTCTCTCCTCTCTCCCTCTCTCTCTAGCTCTCTCTCTCCCTCTCTCTCCCCCACCTACCTCTCTTTCTCTCTCTTTCTACCTATGGCTTCCCAAAACAGACATGTGAATTTTCCTTTGCAGAGTAAATAACTGAAATCCAGCTAAGTATAATTCAAGCTTGCTATGGGGTTTTGTTTACAATACCTTTGTGAAAGTACACATTTGTAAAGGTATTCATACAGTATCTTACTATAGTGAGCTCTTGCATGCAATGTTTTTGTATGTAGGAATACACTTTTTTTCATTTCATAGTACAGTCATTAAAAAATTAATGAACAGTTTTACAATTTGCAAGCTTAAAGCATGCTGTCTCTCTTCCTTCTTGCACATTAAATAGTCTAATTAATATAGATTTTTATAGCTCAAATTATTCCTGCAGGGTAATTAGACAATTATGAATTACACTGGCAGCCATGATGAATTATAAATCATATTTGATTTGTAGCACTCATGACTGTGCAGAAATGGGCTCCTCAGCCCAGTAGTATACCCAGTGTGACAGGAATAAAATGTTCCATTGAAGTCTTGTGAACAGCTGTTTAAATAACGACTCCATAGATAGGTTTGTCTCAGAACCTGCATCTTGACTGGATGTGTGCGTTCCTGCTTTGGCGTTGGACTCCATAATCTATTGTCCCGCTGCAAGGACTGTATCGTCTCATGTCGTCAAGGGAACTGCCACTCTTACTGGGCTGAGATCCACAGGTGTTTATGTGCATGCGCAGGTGCATGCACATGCATTACACTGTAAGCATGCTGTTCTGCTGACACAGCTATTTCCTTTGGTGTGTGTGTGTGTGTGTTTGGTTTATTCATCGCACGTTCTTGACATCCAGCATAGTGTTGCAGCGTTTGTGGTTACCCAACAACATCCAGGTTCCTCATTGGCATTCACGTCACAGACAGGTTACCTAATCCACAAGAATAGAGCCGAATAGAGCAGAATAGAGCAGTTGCTTGAACGGGTGGCTTTTCTTTGCTCATCTCTTCTGGAGGTTAATCCACCTTGAATTATTTCAGTCGCCTGGCAGCATTAATTGCCATGAGCCATGGCGTTTTAATGAAGGCCAGGAGAGGGGAACAGAGAACACTGTGTGAAGCCCTGCCAGCTCTTCCTCTGATAGGAGCTATCTGGGACTGGGAACCGGGCGGCTGTTTATGAGCATTCGTTTCTGTCAAATGCTACTTGTCTCCACAGCTCCCTGTTTGTCAACTGAGCGCATTCTTTGGGTTCCAGCAAACACGTGATGCCTCGCTAATTGTCACTCAGTTGAATTATCACTCATTCACATCGTCTTGTCTCAAATGTTTTCACTGAATGGTATTGGTTTGTACTGTAGTGTAACATGTCAGACAAGTCCACAAGCAGTGACAGAGGACAAGAGTTACTGAAATTGTCCTTTTCTCTGAGAATCCGGCATGCATTGGGCAGCACTGCAGGTTAAGAACTCACATCATTTGCTGCGTGACCTGTTGAGCAAGGTAAACAAACGGTGCTTAAGTGCAGGGCAGACAATGCCTTCTCATTTCAGTCCACCACACAATACACACATACAACGGCACACACACGCAAGCAGGGATCTTCACGCTAGGCTGTGAGGATCCACCTGCTGCTCTAAAAGCTCATTTTATTACCACTGTCTCTTTTACTTTATCAGCTAGCTGTTCATTCTCACAGCTCCAAGATAATATCACTTCACCTGTAGGCCACACAGCATTAGAGATACTGTCTCAGTGAGAACATTGTGTGTGGGTGTGTGTGTGTGGGGGGGGTTACTTATACTTCAAGATAACAACAAAGGACGGCATAATTCTGTGCTTAATTTAAAAGGATGTTTGACTAATTTTCACCGTCTGAATACAGCTGGGATCTTTGAAGTCTCTCCTCTGAGACCTGTTTGTCTCCATCTTATTTTTGAGCTCCTGTAGCTCTCGTGGACAGCTTCTACAGTGGCTTTCATAGCCAGCGTGAGCTCTCAAGGAGAAGGGAGGCATAGAGAGGGCGGCGACGGCAACACTTATGGGGTGTTCATAACAGAACACCCAGACCAGTACAACAGGGTTCAGGTTGGAGAAACAGGATCTGGTTCATACTACAGTAAATCAAATCAGAATTCTGGTCATTTAGTGTACTTTTTCTTCACGCGACATAAGGATCCTAGCCAGAGAGTACTGTATTGACAGAGATCGCAGTGATATCTAACACCTGTAAGTGGTCTCTGTGAGAAAACAGTGTTACAGCACCATTCATTGACAGTTTAATTCCAAACAAATGCATGTAATTTTGAGACTAATGGCTGGATGAGTGAACAAATATGTGGGAATGACTTTGGAAGAGATGATTACAGAATCTGCCTCCCTTGGCATTAAAAAGGGATCACCAATACACAGTTTGGGTTGGTATTGATGGGAATGTTAAATGCCAGTACTTATTGCAGCTCACTGACCTTATTTGCTATTGGCTGGCAATCATAAGCAGTTATAGCAGTATTGATTTCTGTTAATAAAGGTTCTCACCTTACTTCTGTTTAGAGGCAGGGGTTTTGAATTCCAGATATGGTTAAAAAAAGACCATGACATTCAGCTATCTCATTCTGTTAGAGAACGATTATGCACACACACACACACACACACACACACACACACACACACACACACACACACACACACACACACACACAGAACAGTCTTGCTGTCAGAGTAGCCACCCTTAAAAGGTGCTGCACAAATGTGAAAGGTTTTAATATAGTCTGGCATTACTCATCACTGGACCACTAGACTGACTGAGGAAGAAAAATAACAAAAGTAACCGTCTGTAAACTTAGGATTTCTCTGCTCCTCTGCTGATTGCATTGAGCTATATCCCCCACTGGGTGTTCTTCAGGCTTGATTATCAACCTTGGCCAGATAGCGGAACTGGAGAAAATGAGAGAGCTATGTGGAATATAACCAGCCTGTCAGAGCAACAGTACTGTATGCTACTTTGTGATGTGTCTCTCTTGAAATCTGTCCCAAGTTGTCACTCTGCCCCTCTGTGAAGGCACACGTAATGATGTGCAGTGCACACATAAGCCAAAAAGGCCGTTGAGGGCTGCTAAGCAACAGGCATTTGCACACCACCTGCCTGAAGACAGTGACACCAGCTTTGGTTTCTGGCCGGACTGTTCCCAGCCCCCCCTCTCTCTCGTTCTATCCCCCCCCTTTCACTTTTAATGAGGATTTGCTGTATGTGTCTCGAAGATTACTCCAATATTTTTATGACAAAAAACGTTGTACGGTGTTCCTCCCTGGTGGCTTCTCTCTGACTGCTGGTCAAGCTCGTTTGTTAGCCCCTGCTCTCTGTCTCCCCCCTCGCTTCCTCCCGCGCAGGAGGTCATGCTACCAGGCCAGCCGAGCCAGCTCCGGACAGTAGACCTCTGCTTGGCTGTCTGGCTCCTCAAGGCGATGTCCTGCAGTGCATGATGACCTATCTGTCATGTCATCAGATAATCATGATGATCAGGTATTACCCTTGGGAGTTTGTAAGGGGTTTTGCGCTTGGAGACACCTGAACAAGTTTAGGTGTTCGGTTATATTTCAATTAGTCAACATTTTCTTAAACATCCTAATCATGGTACAGTGTGTGTTACAGTGTGTGAAAGCGCACATTGTCCATTTAATGCCATTTATTTATCTATGCTGTAGGGGGCGCTGTGAGTGCAATGTTCGGAGACTACTCTCTCACTACTTTGTGTGAACAGTATTTATTTAACAATCCCCCAGGGACATACTATTTAGTATCAAAGAAGCCACTTGTGGATCGCAGTGTGCAGCCACTGCTTGCCTCGTTCTGCAGAAACTCAGATTACAGGACCCGACTCAGTGGAGACCAGTGGCAATGTGCTTCAGGTATGAAACTGCACCACAACACACTGCTAACCTAGAGCAGTTACTCAGGGTGCTTTATCATTGGTGTTTTAGAGCGAGGAGAGAGGAGTTAGGGATAGACACACCTTGTCCAGGTCCAACGTACCGTAGCTATCTGGAAACAACAAGGAGGTAGCACAGGGCCACTAAAAGACAGTGGAAGAGTTCCTGCATCTTCTTCCCCGGGGAACGCAGCCCCAGGGGGAGACACAGGCCTTGTGGCATGCTGACTCACAAGGCTTGGTGTGTATAGTGGGGGAGAAATGAACTTCATGGATCAATAGTCGACTTGCAGCCAAAGGATGAGTACAGGTGGGCTAAATGTCACAGCTAATGCTGAATCGCCCACTTGCTACAGCCAGACATCTAGGGTGAACAATGTTTGGAATACTTAACCCTTGTGTTATCTTCGGGTCATTCTGACCCATCAGTCATTGTGACCCACCGTCGTATTGCGACAGATTTACCGCATACAAAGACAAAGTGAAGCATTTTCTTTTAACCGTTGGGCTGTCTCAGACCCCCCACATTGCAAAGGTTAAAAGAAAATTATTTTAATTTGTTTTTGTATTGGGTAAAATTGGGTAAACACAACGATGGTTCGTTATGAACCTTTGGGTCATGTGACCCGAAGGCAGCACGAGGGTTAAAAGCAGGGGTGGTTAGTCGTACCATAATAAACAGATGTTTGAGTTTAGATAAACATGCAATTGATGACTAATCCTTCTTGTCTTAGATATTTTGTTATTATATTTAATATATTAATAATAATAATTGTAAAAAAAAAATAGGTTCAAATGGATAAGAAGCTAGTTAAAAGTCTTCTAGGTTTTATAAATTTAATATTTCACATCTTTATCCCATATTCACATAACCCACTGTATGTTTTAAAGCATTTTGCAATATTTAAATCACTCATATGAATATTTCAAACAGATTACGGCATAATTTGTGTTTATTATTAATAATCATACCCCTTTATTGCACAAATGTTAAAGGATTCCTGCACATTTTGATGCATTTTTCATGAGAAAGGAGAGCCAAGTAGGTTTCAGGCCTTTGATACATCCATCTTTTAACATGAATATCAGGGTTATTATAGTATTTTTTCAACCATGCAAAAAGGTAATGATTTTCAACTGCTATGTTGACTTTGATGTTTATCATGCATAAACACCATCTTGGTGGACGACTTTAGTGTTTTGATTATTTTTTTATAGTGTATCTTTCTAAACATCCCAACGAATCGGGGAGTCAGGTGGCTGAGCGGTTAGGGAATCGGGCTAGTAATCAGAAGGTTGCCGGTTCGATTCCCCGCCAGACAAAATGACGTTGTGTCCTTGGGCAAGGCACTTCACCCTACTTGCCTTGGGGGAATGTCCCTGTACTTACTGTAAGTAGCTCTGGATAAGAGCATCTGCTAAATGACTAAAAGTGAAAGTGAAAGTGAATCAACACAGCATTTTAGAGGTGTATTCATGGAGATAAATGGATAATCATTCCAGGCAGTGGCATGGAAAGATTGGGTCGTACTTGATTCTCCAACCCTCTGTAGAAGTACAATTTTTATCAATGAAAAAATATCTGTAATCCGTTTGTCCAAATTCGAGAAAGCAAACTTGTAGCTATTAGCATTAGTCAAGGCAATCATCAAAACGCTGGGCTATGTGCAACCCCCCCTCCCCCCACACAACACTTCTCCCCCCCTTCTAACCCCACAGAACACGGCTAAGATTAGCCTCACGAATCCCCACTGACCCTCTGCGCACACTCCCTCTTTCTAGCATACTCTCTCACACAAACACAACACACTCTCTCTCTCTCTTTCTCTCTCTCTCTCTCTCTCTCTCTCTCTCTCTCTCTCTCTCTCTCTTTCTCTCAGTGACAAAACAATCACCTTCAAAACCCCACAACCCAATCCCAACCCCCTACGAAACCCAATCTACTTCTGTGATGACAGTCGAGGAAACAAAGTGCAGTGTCAATCAAATGCCTGACAGTGTCCTGCTGTTGCCTTGACACGAAAAGCTACAACTGTGGCAAATGAGCCTTTCAACTCATTTGCTATAAAGACTGGCCACATATGGTGACAGAAAACAAGTGACACGCTCACTTGTATGTCTGCATGTGGCCATGGAAGAGAGTGAGCTGTACTGATTGTCAACAAGGAAAGTTTGGCCCTCATGAGTTTGGCAGAGGGCCAATATAAATGCCACCCAGTATGACATAGTATCAATTAATGTTATTCCTACCCACTGTTTCCATTAAAAAGGCACACTTACGTTTCAAATTGGCTCCACTGTGAAGGTAACGCTGGTAGCAACGCCAATTAGAATCTATAGTGCTGAGAAAGATGTGATGGAGTGGTCGCTAATGTCTACATTTAAAGCGTCACCTCGTAATCAAATAAATGAGAAGAGACTTCTATATAAGATTTGTTTTCTGATTGTTGGATATTAAATGGAATGTCTCATGTCTTGGGTATTTCTTTACAATTTATTGTTGCGGTTGACCTGCCACTTTTGTATATTTGTGACGTGACACATTTTGTAGGTCTTACGCAGTATGCAGTACATCTGTCTGGTTGTACTCATAATGTGTAATACCTACAGTACCTTGACTACAGTATTGTTCAGAATTGAATGTCTGGCGTAGTGCACCTTTGATGATTAGATTAGCTCTCGTATGTCCTCTATGAAGTAACTCAGCTATACATTAGACGCAACAAAACATGAATGCAGCCTACTGTATTTTGTATTTGATGGAGCGGGTCAAGGTCGCTTGCTAAGTAGGTTTGGCGAGTGAAATGTACACCGATGTGGTTTACTTTGTTGAATGACAGATAGACAGATCAGTCTAATGATTTCTATCGTATGTCAAGCCTCGCAAGGTTACTCCATTAGCCTGGCCCCTGACATGACACTGCATGATGCAATTATGATACAGAACTCTCAACATGGGCTAAGGAAACTACCCGAGTGCGTCGTGTTTTGGGGAAAAGCGTCCAGTAGCCCTAATTAGGCTAATTAGCTTCTGTATGCTCTAATCAGCTGAGATGACGTGCGACAGTTTCTGAACACATCGATCCTGGACAACCAACCTGCTCTACATCTGTATCTTCAAGGTGCTTTTTTTCCCTGCACAGTAGCTAATTCATCAATTTAATACAGACACTAACCATGCTTAGTTGACTGCTGACATTGGTCAAAATGACAGGGATATGCATATTACAAGAGCCTTCGTTAGCGCCCTCACATGGAACTGCAACCAGTTCAGAACCCGGAAGTTTCCCGAGAGTGGCAGTTCTCCCTATATTAGATATTCTCTGATATTAGTATCCAAGGGATCATATAGGCCTACTTATTATCAGTTAATATCACTTTTGAGTTGCTAGCCTGCTGGTACTAGGCTAAACTAGCACGGTCCCATTATGTGGGTAGGTTAGCTTTTATCATTCTGGCTTCAACAAGAACACACTGGTCGAAAGATTGCAGACGCTAGGGATATATTTAATACAAGCAAAAGTTACATGCTCTACTACACTAACAACTTTCAAAACATGTTTCCATTGTACAATGGGTGGCGGTGTAAGGCTAGCAGGTTTGCACTGTGTGTGTAGTTTTCCTACTAGCTAGCTAGCTAACTAACAACGACCTTCCTGATAGCTTACTCTCTGGGTGCTGAAAAAACTTCGGATATCTCTTTTCTTTTTGGGTGACATTTTCCTATCTATAAAGCACAAAAGGGTCAAAAATATCAATGCTGAGACCAAACGAAATACTAATATGAGGCTTTATAATTTCCTGGCGTACTGCCAGCTCTCTTTCTGCAAGTCACGATTCACAAAGTGTTTGACTCTGCCACTTCAGCCAATTAACTTAAATGACATCATCTTGTCTCGCAGGCTCGAGGGCGCATTGGTTAACTTGGAAATGTATTTTTCACTTTTCTCAGCGACGAACATAGTATAGATAATAATATGAATGAGTTTTGCAAATAGATATTTTTTTCAAAAATTAACAAAATATTGGTCGGGACGATTGTTTCTCCCAAACTTTGGTCGTGACTATAGTCCCTATGATCCCTATGCAAACCTACGCCCTTGTAAATTGGGTCACAAGAATGTGGGGAAGTAATTTACTGGACCATCAGGACGGGTGGAAACGTGAAGTTGGAACAGCAAACATAATCAAGATACTTTACAGTGTCGCCAAGGCAACTAGGGCTTGCACCTTTCCACAGCTGCGCTGTCATGTGATCACAGTTTTTCACCTAGTCTTCTATTTCAGACATATTATTTTAATTATAGCTCCTACTCTCACGTTGATTAAAACCAGGTTCTTCGTTTGCAGGTATACTCTATTTAAAACTTATCCAACTTAATTTACTCAGATCAAAGAAGGACAGCTAGCAATCTAAACTATTTTCCCCCCACAGCGGGACACCTGTAGGCTTTTACTTGTGACAAGGAGAAACAGATTTTTCAAAAAGGCAAAAGGTTATCCTTTAACGTCCTTTGAGACATGGTCACATTTTCAGCCACATTTTCAGCAGAACACACATATCTATGTGTGTTCACTCATAGATATTGACTTTTCTTACTTATGTTCCACACATGGGCCATGTGACAGGTCCCTAAGGAGTGTTGAAGTCTTTGATGCAGTGGGCCTGCAGTAATGTGCACAGCCAACATGGAGGTTACATGGACATAATGTATACCCTTGGTGTTTAGTGCCAATCACATGATTGCCCCTATTAAGAAACCATTAAGCCAATAGGCCTACTGTAAAAGTACAGGCCCGCCATGTTTCTAGCAGCCTTCATCTTAAAACTACAAGAGAAACACCTGTAGAGGACTACAGAACCGGTGTATTCATTTCTCCTTCATCAGTTTGAATGATGAACTACAGCTTTCAGGCCTTCTAAGAGCTGTGTCTATCTATTTAGTCAGAAATGGAAGATGCATATAGGCTATAGGTGATGTATATCCTACATAGGTGTATGCACGATAACACTCTATCACATGTAGTTTCAATCATGCAATTATTCATCCATAAATGCATCCTAATGTTTAATACTAGAAATGCTGTTTCATCATTGAATCGATTATTTTAACGAGATAAGATGCAATATTGTCGTGGACAACCGGTCTTTAGTGGTAGGTAGGAGGAGGGTCTGACCAATGTTATTCGATTGCAGGGTGCGTCTTGTAAATGTATTACTCATTTAGTCTACTAAACAACAGGCATTGATTATAGCCTCGGTGTGAATGTACAGTAAGCACGACTAACAATTTGGCTGTAAGGGCAAACGTTTAGGCGATCTACAACTGTTCAGACATCATTCAGTTAAGCATCTGTTGCACGCAATTGCTTTTATGCTTGTCCAAAGATTTCTTCATAATTCTTCAAATTCATAACAAAATGTTTTTTTTTCCAACTGGAGCTTATTGTTATGAAGATTAGGAGTCTGACATTTCTGCTATGTCTAACGCAGATACTCCCCCGTGACGTGTCGGTAGTCAAACTCTGAGGAGCTGTTCTTTCAGCACCACGCTCGTGGGGTACAGCTATAGCTTATGAGATCCTGACGGCCCATAGCTTCACAGTTAGTGTTTAACCCTCACTAAATCGCAGATGTATGTCTCTTAGTAGACAACGGACTTGTTATAAGAATGTGTAAATATTTAAATAATTGAACTACGTCTTTGAGGCATTTACGATAACCGATCAAATCTTAGGTCGACCTCTTGTGCTTGAAACAATCAATTCACGTGATGAGTATTCTAACCAATATTTTTCCTCTTAGGATTTTGTGGTATGAGAGTTGTAGAATACAGTTGGCCATTTAAATCCTGAAATCATACATCCTTAATATGGATTCATAGACTAAATGTGTGTTAACACAGTATTTACAACTTTTCGTCAACGTTCAATGTAGACAACGTCAGTTAAGGGTTAAGGATGGGAAGACATGTTGCTCGACAAGTTTGTTGAGGGGTTTGCCTGCAAAGTATGTTCTTTCGGCTACAATATTTCTGTCCTGGAATGATTTTAAGTCTATACATGCATACATTAAATTGTTCACCTGACGTTGACGGACACGACATCAGTTAAACACGTTCTAATGCCAGTAAAACAGGCCTGTCTTCGAAACAATGGTGTGCGTAATGCCGTTACGCAATTAAACTCGCAAGAAAACTCACCTATGGTGGTTATGACTGTGATGGCAAAGTAAAAGGATCCCGCAAATTTCCACTGAACCCCGGCTCTGTGGGGCTCGGCCTCCAGAATAATGGTCTCCAGTTTTTTATAGTCATCATCGCTGATGTTGTATTTCCCTTGGAGACGCTTCTCCTCGATCTCCAGCTGCTCCTTCTCCCGCATTTCGAAATCTGATTCCAGGGCATCGAACACCGCGGCCCCGACTAGGAGGTAAGTGAACGTGCAGATAATCAGGGACAAGGTCCGCACGTTCTGCCGCTTCATGGCCACCAGGAACCGGCGACTGAGGGGCTCATGTCCCCTCGGATCCCCCGGGAAGGCGCAGCAGTCAGGAAAGCGTTGGCAGCGGTTTGAAGAGGAGTGACAGAATGGTGCGTGTTGGTGACAATGGGTGCGGTGGACGCTTGAGCAGTGGATACTGCTATGATCCCTGTAACAGGTCCCCAAATCCTGCTCCTGGTTTGCAGAGAGACACAACAGACTACTCGATCGCCGGGACCAGGAGCCCTGTAGCCGACAGACTCTGCGTAAGACCTGTCCAAACCAAGTCCTCCCGTTGCGTAGTGCCATCAACAAGCAGCTTTAATATTGTTGTTGTGCGATCCAAAGTAAACTATTTCATCTGATGAAAATAAAAACATTGCAAAAAACTCAAAATTCAACATTTGGTCAATCTTTTATGTTTTGATTCAGTGCTCTCTGTTTGTGATGGGTTCCACGAAGTTTAAGAGATATGAAAAGACCCGAGTGAGCTTTGCGGGCAGGGCATCCTTCGCATAATTGCAACTTTTAGCATAACACCAACCTGTTCGTCGTTGCCTCATTGAAGTAGGTTGCGTCTTTGATAGGCAATCCCCTATCTGTCCAAAGGTTTACCCCCAAATCAAAGAACTGTATATGGAATCCAGAAATGTTAAAATACGTGGCATCCTCATCAGAAGACCAATTTGCTGAGTCGTCGGTTTGAGTGAAGAGGGGGTGAATGAGCAGTTGAATGGAGGATCCGTCGAGGAGGCAAAAGCTTCTCACTGGATTCGAGCTGTGGGCATCGGAATCACAGGCGATTAAATAAGAAGATCAGAGGTTTTGTAAAGGGTTACCTTGTGCTTCACTTAACCTACTGATCTCCTTCATGATTATCTGACCATTTTGCCATCATTTCAAAAAGGCAAAACGACTTATCCAAACGCGGACTTAACTGACTGTTCGCCTTAGTCATTATCAGTAGGCTAAATCAGCATCGACAACAAGTTCCATTTTCGTGAAATCGGGTTTTAGTTTTACTGGACAATACAAAGATAACTGAATGTGACCATTCGCTCTTCGGCCTGGCAAGCAGAATAAGATATTTTGAGACTTCACTAAACTGAAAAATCCACATCATTCATGGTCGCTCGGTCAGTAACACACGGAGCTGCGCAGATCGCGCGCGCTCCGTGTTTCTCCACGGAAAGCAAATCAGCTTTTGTAAACAAAAATCAGAGTTTGTTAACAAAAAAATATGTTTTCTGTCCACCTTAAAAAGTTAAGTGAGGCCTTGTACCAATACTTTTAGTGTGATATGTAGTATTCTTTAATAAACCCGAACAGTCGTGTAGGCTTTCATTAGACACCCAGTACTTAGCGCATTCCTCTTGGTTCAGTTAAGGTTATCTCTTATTAAAATCCCCTCCATTCAAACGTGAGAGCATTTCGACATTGGTCTGACAGTTTATATTTTCATTCCAGTTTTCAGACTTATCACACCGGTCCATTCCCTAGGCACGTCTGTGCGTCCCTTTCCCACAAACCCCATGATGACCACACCCACCTTAATGAATAGCGTATGAGAGGGCAGTTAACCGATCACAAACGATTTACTGAAAAGCAAACGACACAAAAATGCAACACAACCGCTTACCAAACATGAGAAGAAAATCACTAGAACAAGCGCCATTAGGAGCGTCGCTGTCCATGGTACCTCACAATCAATTCTCACAAGCAACTAGTGCTGAGTGTGGCCTGCGTGCTGTCATTACTGTGACTGGAACTAAAAACACATTTGCCCACCACCAAGGCCAACGTTGTCTCATCATTTATATATTATTGAGGCATATACTACCTTTAGACTGAGTAAACAATAATTACTATAAATTAAGTTATGTTTACTTTCACAGGATCTTACTTTAAAACAGCAGTCGAGACCATTTAAGACATGGAGCAAATAATTGTAATCGGCAATACGACAAAGGATATAATTCCCAGCGCTGGTGCAAAGTCTGCAGTAGGCTACTGTGTGCCTAAACGTTTCATAAATGCCACCGTTTGAAGTCGAAATAACTCCATCACTCTGAACGGTCTAGATCTCTGTATCTATATTTAGCCATTTTGTCTCTTATAGACATCTCAAGTCTCTGCTCAATCCACGCATACAAATCACACGCTGTATTTCACGACGTGCTGTAAAATTAAGTTTGACAATAGAAAATACTTCAGAGTCTCCATGGCAATGACAGTTCATTGCATAAATGGTATGATAATCAATCAAGCAGACACATACAGCAGGAGAGAGCAAGCCTGGCTTCATTATCTATAGAAGAAATGTCTGTTTACATCACTGGATTTCAAATGGTTGAAGTACTTAATCTCCTCAAGGAGCATCACAGTGTGTCTCTTCTTCTCTTGTCTCACTCTTCAGAATGTACCTTTAAACTTCAAACTTTATTTGTATAGCCCTTAACCATTCTCCTTTCTGTGCTCTTTATAGACTGTGTTATATTTGCAACAAACAATGGTTTCCTGTTCCATTCCACTCTTGGCTGACATGGCAAATGACATTCTGAGCAGATTCTATAATGAGCAGAACCACTGAAGATGCATCTGGTGCACATCTGAGTCAATCACAGTAGGCAGGTATGCCATGAGGATTACCCTACGTGGTGGCTGTTTCAGGGGTTAGAGATTAGGGATGGCTAGTCTTTCGGTGTCTCAGCTTAATTCTTAAGCAGGTGATGCACACAGCAAGAAGTCACATACACAGGATAGTTTAAACTTCTATCCCATAGAATCTCATGAATGGTGTTTACACTGTTGATTTGCTCTGCTAACTGTCATACCAGCAATATTACAAGGTTTTTGTGCAACTGTACTACTTGTCATTTTCAGTATCAATCAATCAATATATCTTTGACTATTATAAGATACAGTACTGCATGAATAAATAAAACCATTTGTCATGTAGACTCAATCGTTTTTTTCCCCATTTATTTTTAATGGATGCTAGAAGGTAAGGAATTCTCTGCTCACTGACAGCTTCCTTGTTGTTCTGCCTGAAGTCTAATTCGGTCAATCCACTTCCTCTACACTTAGCTGGGGCATGCGAAGAACAAAGTAGGAAGGACAAGTAACAGTTTAGAAGTATGATTGCATTCCACTAAATAATAACAACTCTACTCATCCTCTTGAGATAATTTACATATCAAGATTATTGAAATGTATAAATGGACGTCACAGACTTCTCAATTTTGAAATAGTGAACATAGTTATTACAATGAATGTAATTGTAATAACTATGTCTTCTAGTCCCATCACACCTTTTTTAACCTTTAATAAATTGTTCTTAGCTAAACTGAACAATGTTGGATTCCATTTACAGGAAAATAAATAATTTACCTTTTCTCTGAGACAAGAACTCAATTTCTTCAATTGTCACAGCAACATGAGCAAGGTGGAATGTCCCCTAGGTTCAAGATAAATTGATTCACGGAAATTGTTGTCTCCCTTTAGGCAAATTTAAAGGTGAAAAGGATTGTGAATATTTCTGAAGACTAAATCTTTCAGTGACTAATCTTGCTGGGCTCCCACACAGACAGAGCTCTCAGTGGATTTTCACTCTCGCCCTGTGTGGATTTCACAGGACGAGAGATGCTAATGTGACTGGTCTTAGGTCACTACCTAAACATCAAAACAACAACCTCATCACAGCCATTCATTCATTAATTTACAGCTGATGATTTTTTTGGTAAGATTAAAGACTAGAAATCCTTCTTCTTCGGACTGAGGCAATTGATCAGGTTTTGTGAACAGCACAGCAGCATCGGTGAGAGCTTCTGTATTCACTGCAGGCAGATGTGTATGAGGAGGCAGAATGTTTGGCTTATCAGTTGCACCAGACAGATGATGCATCCAGACCTTGCTGCGCTCCCTGCCAATACTATCCCACAATGGCTATGTGAGTCCACATTCACAGCCAAACAGAGGAGAGGAAACCGCTTTAGAGGCGCGATGTTTCACTTTTATTGTTTGTGTCAGAATCTAAATATACCTTTTTTTAGCTTGAGTAAGAGATGGAGAGAGAAAGAGAGAGAAACGCTTTGTGGTTTATCTCAAAGGGAGAACTGGACGGAGGGAGGGAGGGAGGGAGGGAGGGAGGGGGAGAGTGAGGAAGGTAGAGACAGTGAGAAAGAGAGATGATTTTATTCAGTATGACCCAGGGATCTGTTGATCCAAGCTATCCTTACAGTTACATTCCACCTACCTTGTTCCCTTCCCACAACACCTGTAGGATCGTTTCTGAATCAACAGCGTAATTAACATCCAACAGATGGAATACAGCTCTTCCATTTGTTTGGTGATAGTGCTCTGTAAAATAGCCATGCATCATTTACTATAAATTTTTTCGACATCAAGACAAGGTTATTATATAATATTATTTTAGGCGGGAAACTTAATGTAAAGAAAATGTGAATAAATTGTTTCTTTGTTCTCTTTTGTTCTAAAGCTGTACGGTAGATTGGGTGAGGGGGGAAGGGTACATATGTGTTCCTGAAGGGATTAAAAGAGACATTGTGCATATAATTAATTCTCTGGGAGAAATTTCTCAACAATTAGAAGGAGCAGAGATAATGACATAATTAAAAAGCTACATAAACCGTCGTTTCGCTTTTTTGATTCTCTGGTACACTGCACCTCCTTCAAGCCTGCATGCATTCAGTCACATGCATGCAACATGTTATCAGCTATAAGCTATATCACTTATAAGATCATGTCAGCCTCTCTTTCTGTGGTTCTCCATCAAAGTGTATTTGAATTTACATACCCCCTAACAGCAGCCATGTGTCCTTCGGATCAGAATTCATAGCGGCATGTCATGCAAACGCACTGTACATATTCAATACATCAAAAGATCACATCACGCAACCTGGTGTGAAGTCCTCTACACCCAAGGTGCTAATGAGGTTTGAGAGGCTTCAAATGGATCTTACTGATGTCTGCTCCTTTGAAATGTTCTATTGCAACGACAGATATAAGAGCTTAGGAACTATTTAGGATTTGAAGAAGCTCAACAGGCTTGACACATGAAATATGTTTGTCTGTGGCAATAGCGTGTGCAAGAGAGACCGAGAGATGGAAAGAGACAGAGTTCTTTCAACAGTGTGTCACGGAGGTGGGAGGGGGGAGGCGTCTTGTAAGAGAGTGGAGATTTAGCGCTGAAGCTAGGGGGTGGCGAGGGCGGGGTTGAGCAGGTGATTCGCCCCACCTCTGGTGTTCCTCTTCTGACAAGATGCCTCAATTCAGACTCACTTGTCCAAGGAAAACCTCAAAGCACCGCCAACCATTTCTTCCACTTGGGTTCCTCCCATCCGAGGCCCAAGGGTTGTTAGACAGCCCCAGAGCCTCTTCACTGCAAAGCCCGTCTTATCTCTCAACATCTCCTGTTTGTCCAACCGAGCTTTGGTCTGGCTATGATAAGGAGGAGGGGCGCCTGGAATGAGTTCAGCCACAAACACACTCCCACTTGTATTCTGCTCTGAAATGGCTTTTAGTCCCCAAGCTAAATACTAAGGAGAGAAACATTTATTATGAGGGGACTGTGCATAATACCTATTGTATGAGATGGTCAAGTTTTCAAAAGCATTCGTTCAGTTTTGTTATTTTAATATCATGTTAGATTGTGAACCAACATAATGAAAACACTAAAGCATGTGTCTAAAGGCACAGTGCCTTTCCCCATCCTCCCTCTGCTCACTTAGGAATTCTTTCATTTCAACCGGCATTAGAGAAGTGCATGCCTCACTCACTTGTAAATCATGGCTTTTCGTTCATTGCCGTAGACAGCCTTGCCTTGGGCCTCACTCTCAATCGAAGACAAAACGAAGACATAAATTGATGTTTGTGGAACATTCATCCGACCCACATCTTCTCATCTCATCTGGATTATATGTGGACACTTGCTCTTGTCTTAATCCTTACTCTTATTAAAATCTCTAAGCATAATATGAGAAATCCAGTCAAATCTGGTAACATGCCCCCCCCCCCCCCCATGTTTCACATACTTCTTTTTAACACATTTTCTTTACCAACGATTCATTGACACTCTAGTCACAAACATCTGAACATTTTAATATTGATGGAGGGACAGTTGTTGTAGATGTTTCTGGAAGCTTCTTCATGTCACGTCCTGTGGTTGCCTGGCCAGAGGGATAACGCCTGCATCCTGCCCAGGACACAGGCTTCACTGTAGGGTTCAGGAGTTTATGGACCCTTCTAGTACTCTTAAGACACACCTGAGCCCAGAGCAGGAGGCCGGCCACTGAAGCTCATCTCACACTACGTGATTGTGTGTGTGTGTGTGTGTGTGTGTGTGAGAGACAGAGAGAGAGAGTGCCAGAAAAAAGCACTTACATAAAACACAAGCATGCACATTTCAAAGGAAAGTTCCCAAACATGACTTGGAAATACTGCTAGAGCCTCTATTTACACATTTGAATAATGATATAATAAAAAAAGAAATCCTTACTGTTATAAGATCCATTTGACTTTTTATTTACATATGGTGTGAGATTCAAATGTTACACAAGTGTGACTACAGAAGACCATGGCCGTGTGCTATTTAAAAGAAAAAGATGGATACATTTTGAGCAGACTATTTTTATCAGGTAAGAAACCATTGTGCCTCGCAGAATATAGTATCCATGTGGAGTCAGTATATGTGGTTTTACAGATTGTCACAATAAAGGACTTCTCTAAATTCACAATATAAGGCCCTGTCAAAATGAAGCCATTCAGAGCAAAACATGATTATGGCAAAAAAAAAAAAACGAAATTGGCTTTAACACATGAAACACTTTTTACTCCACCTAAACATTCTCCTTGACATCCATCACACACAGACCTCCACAGAGTACAGTAACAGCACATATGTACATCGCATGAACGAATGGCTTAGCTAGCATAGTGTCAAGTCCATCCAATCACCATCCTCATCTCTCGCAGTCCCTCCAGCCACCCAGACTCTGGACACCCTCAAGGCCCCACCAGGCCTCTCTAGGCCCCACAAGGCCCCTCTAGGCTCCCGCCTCCATGGGACCGTCCTGGGCCTTGATGTGGACGCTGGGCAGGCAGAACCAGGCCAGGGGCAGCTCACGGCCGGCGCTGTCGTCCTGGAACTTGATATTGAGGTAGAAGTCTCCGGTGTGGAGGAACAGCAGAGCTCCCACACAGACGGAGCTCTCAGTGGGTTTCACCTGAGGGCAAGAGATGGGCTCCATCACTCAGAGAGTCTACTGCAAAGGTCCATCTACTGTAAGTAGGGATACGTATATACTATTGAAAGTATAGAAAGCACATAAGAGTCCTCAGATTGCGTCTGAACAAAGAGAATCGACCTTCATCGTTCATCGGTATTTGTGATTTGTTTGTTTTCTTAGACCCAAAGCTTGCGGAGGCGATGCAGTACATCACGAGAAGAATTTGTGTTAGTTCACTGATAAGACTGAATAGGACTAAAGAATATATACAAAGCCACAGTGTGCCACGGTAAAACAACCTTGCGATTACAAGCATCCTGGTTACCCGAGGATTGTCCTTGGACAGCGGAGCAGATAAACGCAGATTTAGCCTCTCACACAAGCTCCCCTGGAGGGAGAAGGAAGGAGGGCAAATGGGTGCTTATCTGCGATCAGTTATTCTGACAGTTCAGTAACTTCTGGCAACACCCTCTGGATCCTTTTGTGTCCTTCCACAGCAGAGAGAAACCAAAGAGGCTTGTCAGAGACCATGATGTCTACCGGGTACAAGGTGTGCTACTCTATCTTCCCTGCCTGTCAAGCGTGAGCAGCGACAAGGGCGCTCCCTGTCTGGGCACTGCTGGGTGGCCACTTGTGTTAATGAGCTTAAGTTTAATAACTAAGCTTTATTCACAGTTGAGTTTAAAGCAATAATAATAATAATACATTTGATTTCTAACACACCTTTCATCTGAAAACAGATCTCAAGGTGCTAAGCACAGTGACTTGGTATAATTTCCTTTCATTCCCCTCATATTCTTACAACTAACATGGACGGTCGACAACTTCACCTCAACAAGGCCCATCTCAACGCCCAACCTCTTTAAAGCAGCCAAGCTAGTGGTGTTCAGCCCGCCCTCACAAGTACCTGGTCTTTTCTGATTGCTGATTGGCTGAGCGAAACCCAATCCAAGACAACGGGCTACACCTCCTGTCTCTTCAGGTGGTGAGACCTAGCAACAACCCTCCCCAAGATAAGACCCTGCTGTCAAACTCTGTTTAACTCCGTCCCCATGGCAACAGCGGACAAAGCGTTGTTCCACAATGTGAACGAGCGCTACCGACGGCCGAGCCAAGGTTAACTTACCGTGTCGATGTAGAACGTGTTGGAGCCGATGAAGGTGACCGCGTCCTGGAGGTCGTAGTTCTGGACGCCGTTCTGGTAGTCCTGGAAGGGCACCACGGTCAGGGCGAAGGGGCCCACCGCGTTCCTGCTCCGATTGGTCAGTTTCACTTCCAGGGGCACGGCATCGCCCACGTTGCAGCTGGCGATGACGTCGCAGTCGCACGGCTTCCCGTTCACCATCACGTCTGCAGGCAGGCAGCGAGGGAGAGAGGAAAGGAGAGAGGAAAGGAGAGAGCGAGAGAGAGATAAAGGGCAGAAAGAGAGGGAGCAACGTTAGGGTGTTGGGGCGGGAGGGCACGAGGCCTGCAGAGGACGGTGTTGGTACAGTAGGCTGAAACCCCCATGGTCTTTAACATGACCACACAACCCTTGTTCTGTAGCAACACAGGGCCTCTGGACTATCATGCTGCTCCTGCACACAGTCCAGTCCACACCCAGGGGTCAAAAGGTCCTCACAGTGGGAACAGATCCTCAACCTGTCCCAGAGGGTCGGACACTCGTCAGGGAACCAGACGGATGCATTGTCCACCATTGTGTCTCTGAACAACAAGAGCTGGACTCCCTCCCTCCCTCCCCCACACACACACACACTTCCTCTCATTAGCAGTCAGCCGAACACAACCTGCCCCACGACAGGCCGATCACATTCTTGTGAAGAATCAATGGGCTTGTTCGTCCTCTAAAATACAATTTATTGACACAAACAGGGGGGGGGGGGGTGTTGGGGGCACGCAGGAGCTGGGGGGTTTGGAATGAATTCTCCAAGGCGCCTTTATCAATCTCCTGCATGACTAATTTCTGTCAGGAAGGGGACAAATGAGCTTGTTGGAAACACTCGTGCCCCACGGGCCCTGCCTCCCTTTCTGGCGCCCCATCGGAGGAGTCCGGTTTGTGCGGCCGTGTCTCAGGGGGGTCAGATGGCTGAGCGGTTAGGGAATCGGGCTATTAATCAGAAGGTTGCCGGTTCGATTCCCGGCCGTGCAAAAAGGACGTTGTGTCCTTGGGCAAGGCACTCCACCCTACTTGCTAGGGGAATGTCCCTGTGCTTACTGTAAGTCCCTCTGGATAAGAGCGTCTGCTAAATGACTAAATGTAAATATGTCTCGCCATCCCCGCGGTGGAGGAGCCCCTATCCACCTGAGGTGTAGGGGGAACACAAGACCTTTAGAACCAGGTCGGCTGTTCCATTTCTGGAGGAAGATACCATACCTGTCGGACCAGGGAGAGGACACTCGCCGACAAGAGAATGGAGACCACAGGGCTGGTCACCCATGGAGATCACCCACGGAGCGCCATTTTCTAAGAATAACCCTCGAAACACACACACAAAGAAACGCACACTCGTACAGTGCTAACACACACACACAAAGTGGCTGGACATCCTCTCTGGAGTGCCACGCCTGGGGCTGTGCTAACCATGGCTAGTCAGGGGTGTGCTTTCTGGACGACAGCAGTGGGGGGGGGGGCGTGCTGCCTGTGGAGCCAGGCAGACAGCGTGGCCTGAGAAGCGGGTGGAGGAGCTGCCTCCGTCTCCACGGCGAGCGCCAGGGTGGGCGTCGGCCCCTGATGACTGCTGCCACTCAGGGTGATGGGAGGCCAGGCAGGCTGGGACGTACATCAGGGTGACATTCAGCTCCAGCTCTGCCTCGCCTCCACAAACCTGACCCTGCTGTCTCCGGGCGCTGTCCTCCCTCCCTCCCGGCCTCAGTCCCCCCCCACACGTTCATCCTCTCTGCCCTGCTTGCCCCAAACACACATTCACCTGCTCTCTCCGTCCCTCACACTCAACTGTTCCCTCCCTCCCTGCCTCACATTCACCCCCTCCCCCCCTCCTTCCCATTCACCCACTCCCCCCCTCCTTCCCATTCACCCCCTCCCCCCCTCCTTCCCATTCACCCACTCCCCCCCTCCTTCCCATTCACCCACTCCCCCCCTCCTTCCCATTCACCCACTCCCCCCCTCCTTCCCATTCACCCACTCCCCCCCTCCTTCCCATTCACCCACTCCCCCCCCCCTTCCCATTCACCCA